>NC_029775.3:83810593-83814745 GCF_000817695.3 Arachis duranensis | reverse complement strand
ATTATAGTTATCATGTAGCGACCCTCAATTTTAAAAATATAAATATAAATAAGTTATAATTTATTTTATAAAATTAGAATTTCTTATTTTTTAAAAATTATTTTTATTATCAGTAATTAAACTAATAATTTTAATTTAATCAAATTCATATTATTATTATTATTATTATTATTATTATTATTATTATTATTATTATTATTATTATTATTATTATTATTATAACTATTTGATTTGCCTGTTTTCGATTATCTAGTCTATGCTTTCATTTATATATAATATATGATTATTATTATCCACTAAAGACTATGCATATAATGTACTTCAAACATTAATTCATTGTATATAAATATGTCCACTAAAATTTATCATTAACCTTATGTATATATAATAAAAAAAACCTAAGGCGGCTTGCTTTCTTAAGTCATATATATATATATATGAATACTATAAGAAAAGAAAAGAAGAGAGAGAATAGCGTAACGAAGAGAAAAAAAGAAAGAACGTAAATCCTTTTGAACTTTCGGCTTCGATTTCTTGCAATCCGTAATTCCAATAAAAAATCTAATCTGATAAGAGTATTCGTAACCTCTTCTTCTACACGTTGGCACCATTTTTGATTAGTGGAAGTTGACAGTGACATAGCTCATCTTTTCTTTGGGTTTGGCCAACGGAAATTTTAGGAGGCATAAACGATTCTGGATATTTTCTTCTTCGATAACTTGGTCAGAAAGCTTCTCCAGAGCTTCGAATATTTTGATTCCATACGAAGGTATAGTTTTGGTTTCTCATAGTTAACATTTAATGTCACGTGAAAACTTAGGCTAGAAGACCTTAAGATATGAATGAACTGAATGTATAATTGATGGATTGTGTATATGGTATAAAATGTGAGGTTTAGCTATTGTTAATAATTTGCTGTTGAAGTTGGTCGGTTTGAAAAAAGATTTAATATTGCTATTTGTTTGATTTTTGAAATAATTTGTTACTAGAAATGATTTGAAGGATTGAGAGGTGTTTGGTTTGATAGTTGGGACCCTTGAAGGGTGGCAGAAATTTGAGTCTTAGAAGAGATATTGCCAAAATTTCTATAAGAATTGGAATTTTGATTTGAGGTAATATTTTAAAAGGAAAAGAGATTACTATGTGGCTTGTGTATTTGAGACTATTTGTTGACCCTCTGTCGCAAGATGTGACCGGGCACTTTAACTCCCCGGATTCCCCCATGGGCATGCATATAAATATGAATATTGAATATTATTGAGCTTGGAGTTTAACTCCATGGAATACTATACTATTGAGCTTGGAGTGTGACTCAAGTGAATATTATATTTGGGCTTGGAGTTTGACTCCATATGGAATATTATTGAGCTTGGAGTGTGACTCCATGGAATATTATATTTGAGCTTGGAGTTTGACTCCATGAAATATTATTGAGCTTGGGGATGCGCGCACAGAGGGACTGTCCATTGGTTAACTACCAGGACTTGTCGGGTTGGCTGTATAACCGACAGATGAGACTCATCAGCCAAAGGACAGGCATGCATCATATGCATTTGTATGTATTTCTTGAGTTTGAATTTGTTTTAGTTTGCCTAACTGTTAAATTGACATTAACTATTATCTGATTTATGTGCTGTAACTGTTATCTATACATGTGTTTTCCTTGCTTGAATTGTACGTGTATGTTTTCTGAGAAACCCCTCTTGGCGGAGGTGTGAAGAGGGTTATCCTACGAGTGATTCAGAGGACTAGAAGTGACAGAAAGTAGAATGTTAGGTTAAAGTTAGATTCAGAACTAGAATACCTTAGATAACTTACCTAATTCTGGTTTAGTTGAATCATTAAGATGAAGTCTGAGTGTCAAAGTTCTAGGAATGCCTCTGGCTTTCCCGAGACCTTTTATATTAACTATGCGGGCACCTTTACCATACTGAGAACCCCCGGTTCTCATTCCATACTATATTGTTGTTTTTCAGATGCAGGTCGAAAGGTATCTCATTAGGCATCTGGACACCTGAAGCGAAGTGGTTACTGGGTTATTTTGGTGTGTAGTGATGTATATACACGTACTTAGCTTTCTCTCCGCGTAACTTATTCTTTTTGATCCTCCTAGAGGTTTATGGAGAGGCAGGGTTTTGTTTATGTACATTTTGGGTTTTGGATATGTATATATGTGTGTGTGTGTGTGTGTGTGTGTGTGTGTGTGTGTGTGTGTGTGTGTGTGTGTGTGTGTGTGTGTGTGTGTGAGTGATAGTTATAGTTATATTCATACTTTTTTTATCTTACGTTTGATAGTTATAGTTTAACTCACACGCAAGTTGTTCTGTTTTCGGAGCATGGCGCTTTTCATTTTGGCGATTTTGTTTTACCCATTTTTCAAGGCTCATAGTCTAATATCTTCTTTCTACTACTATAAGTATGTATTTTATTTTTTTTAGAAATCGTAATACCTCGCCATCTCTGCTTTATGACTTAAGCGTAAGGCTCTGTGTGGTAGGGTGTTACATTATGGTATCAGAGCAGTTCGTTCCTATAGAGCCTGAGGGTGGACTGATTATGCTTCTGGGCATACTCTGGGTGTGTGTATGTGCTATTAGGATATCTGATTGATATATGTGGCATAAATATTCATGAGCATGCATTTGGAACTTAAAGCATTAAACTTGCGATATTGAGATTGATCAACTTAATATCACTTGTTTGGTGTGAACAGGGACCAAATGTCGTCTCGTGGATCCGAACGAGGTATACGGAGAGGAAATCCCGTGGTTGAACCAAAGCAAGGACGTCGAGGTGGAAGCTCTAGTGCTGGTACGAGTAACGTAAGTCGATACTATAGGTCAATGACCCTTACTGATTTCCTCAAGAGTGGTCCACCTCGGTTTAACAGAAACGCCAATGCCCTGGAGGCTGATCAGTGGTTTCGAAAAGTGGAGAGGTTTTTGTACACTCAGCATGTTCCTGAAGTACAGTCAGTAGAGATAGTGACTCATATGTTGGAGGGAGATGCTCAGAATTGGTGGCAAGAATTGTGTCATACCTTGCAGGTGGAGTTAACGGATGTCCCTTGGAAAAGATTTAAGACAGAGTTTTACGGGAGATACTTCTTGCATGCGTTTCGCATTGCAAAGGAATTGGAGTTAATGCAGCTGAAGCAAAAGGATATGTCCGTTGCTGACTATACCCGTGAATTCGACAACCTGTGCCGTTTCTCAAAAACTTGTCAAGGAAATCCAGCCGATTATGAGGAATGGAAGTGTGCTCAGTATGAGAAAGGACTAAGGAGAGATATCTTTAATTACGTATATCCACAAAAGCTAACAAATTTCACTGAGTTAGTTAAGAAGAGCCAGCACGCAGAGGATTGCTCCATGAAGTGGACACTGCTACAGGAAGGTTTTGGTGAGACCACTCCAGAGGAGCCGCTGATGATTGGATTTTTGACGGTTTAGAATTTCACTAATGAAATCTCGTTGTAAAGTATAGTTTCTAAACCAAACAATAATCTTTTCATACAAAAAGTTGTTTGTCACTAGTACAAACCCCTAAAATTTATAAACCGAAGTATTCAAACCTCGGGTCGTTCTCCCTAGGAATTACAATAAAGTGTCTTGTTATTGGTTTGAGTTGTTTTGGGGTTTTGATAAGAGGCATGAAAGTAAATGGCAATGAAAGTAAACTAACAACTTTAAAAGACTCTTGGCAAGGTATGAAAACTAGAAGTCCTATCCTAGTTATCCTTCTCAATTGTGATGAGAATTGTTCATTACTACCACTTAGTTAACCTCTAACCATGAAGGAAAGTCAAGTGGATGAATCAATTTGATTCCTCAAGTCCTAATCAACTCCTAAAGGAAAGACTAGCTTTAGAGGCATTTAAATCAATTAGCAACTTCTAATTATCAATCAACAAAGGAATTAGATAACTCAAGAGTCACTAATTACTCTACCTAGGCCAAGAGGAACAAAACCTACACTAAAACCCAACCAAGCATTTCATCAAACACTTGGAAGGCATAAAAGAAAAGCATAGTAAATTGATAACAAGAATAGAATCTAACAACAATTATTGCAAAGAATTAACAACAACAATCAAGGAAATCACAATTATCATGAATTACCTCAAATTGCATTATTGAAAGAAAACAAAGG
>NC_029775.3:83803101-83806781 GCF_000817695.3 Arachis duranensis | reverse complement strand
AAATAAAGTTACCTAATAATGAAGAATATATGAACCTTGAGTGCAGAATTCTACAAAATTGAGTTAAATATAGTTGGATAACACAAACTGTAACATACTACACAAACTGCAACATAATCACTCATATTTCAATAACTCATGACAAAATTGAGTAGCAAAACATATCAACTTCAGAAGAAAAAACACACACAATTTGAATAACACCTTTACACTACTTGAGTTGCTTCCTTTTGCTTGAGAAATAAAGAGAACTAAATAGAAGTAAGCAAAACAAAGCAAACATAGTTCAGTTATTGCCTCATAAACTAGTTCCCAAACTGCAAAACAAAAATGGTTCCAAGTGCCTAAGAAGCAAGTCCAAACTCAAAGAAACAGCTCAACCAGTGTCCAATATACACATCAAAATAACAAAAATTGGTTATGTCAAAATCACACAGACAGATAGGACACATGAAGAGAAATCAAGAATTCATTATCGTTGTTTATGCTGTACACATTCCATGGACCACAGTCCACAGATTACTACGCCAAAGGTGAGTAAATTTGTAATCTGAGGGATGTGGGGCATTATACTCATAATAGGATTGGTTTTAATGAGAAGAAAGTACAAACCTAAATATAGTTGAAACCAAGCCACATATATAATAATAATAATAATAATGGAACTAAAAGAAGCCATGGCATGTGCGTTAATTGTTTTGTTTAAAACATAACGAAGCTTCTTCATTTTAGTATATAGTTTTGGGGCTTTTGCAAGATGGGACATGTATAGTTAGATCACCGACGGAAACAAGGGTTACAAACAGGAAAAAAAAAGCCGTAGAAATTGACATAATATTTAAAAAAAAAAATACTCACAATCTGCAGCTTGATGGTCTTCCCTTCCAGCTCCACAGTTCTGATTTTCTGAAAATAAATAAATAAATAATAGAGTGAAATTATAATTATAATGAGTATTGAGAAAGGCCTAAACAGTGAAGCAAAGTAACAAATGGAAAATATTAGGTTACATACGAAATCAACTCCAATGGTGCTGATGTAGCTGTCGATATAAGAATCATCCTGAAGAAATTAATCAAAGACAGAGAACGGGTGAACAATTAGAAGAAGAGGAAAAAAGAGTGTGAAAAAGAGGGTTTTACAGCGAATCTGAGGAGGAGGCAAGATTTTCCGACGGACGAGTCACCGATTAGTAGAAGACTTTTTCTGAGATCTGAGATCTGAGATCAGAGATCAAAGAAACACCTTAATAGAAGTAAGCAATAGAAGATCTGAGTTCAGAGAGAGCGAGGGAGAGAGAGAGAGAGAGAGAAACACCTTAATAGAAGTAAACGAAAGAAGACCTGAGATCGTCGTCAATCACCCCCGCACCAACGTCAATCCAATGCTTCAACGGAAGACCCAAAAATCTCTAACAGAGCTGCAGAGAAACAAAAACCCCAAAAATCAGCATCAAAAGCAATTTTGAAATCCTAACCCAAACAAAAACAAAGAAATCGGTGCCTTCTGGAATCGAAATGCTGAGGTCACCAGAGCCTTGCCTCTCGCCGGAATCTTCGTCTCCACAGCACAAAAGAAAAAACAAAATAAAACAGCATCAGTTTCGATTTCGGCTTCTCTATGTACGAAAACAGCATTTCGGTTTCGGTTTCAGTTTAACTTGAGAGGGAGAGGTACCTGAAGAGATCGTAACCGGTGGAGAGAGGAGAAGCCCTAGAAGGAAGAAGGCGTTGTCGGAGAGCTTCTTTACACTGAGGAAATGAGAGTGTTGTATGTTCAGAGAGGATAGAAGCCCTAGCTAGAAGGAAGAACGGCGTTGAATGAGCTAGGGATTGCAACTTTTTTCTTTTTATATGCGTGTGAAAACGGCGGTTCAAAACCGCCATAATCACCAGAACCGCCAAAATATATAAAGCCAATTACGGCAGCAGAAAAAATTGCCATAATGACTCGATAATATGGCGGTTCTTTAAAACCGCCCTAATCTCCATGCCATTTTAACCCTTTTTTTTTGTAGTGAAACACTTGGAAGGCATAAAAGAAAAGCATAATAAATTGATAACAAGAATAGAATCTAACAACAATTATTGCAATGAATTAATCAACAACAATCAAGGAAATCACAATTATCATGAATTACCTCTAATTGCATTATTGAAAGAAAACAAAGGGGCAACAATCTATCCAAAACAAAATGAAGAATTACAATTATTAAAGCACATAACTAGAAAGAGGAGGAGGAGAAGATTAAGAATTGGTGAATGAAAAGTGAATCAAAGCATGAATTAAACCTAGATCTAAGAAGAGAGATTAACCTAAACCTAATCCTAACTCTAGAGAGAAGTGAGAGCTTCTCTCTCTAAAACTAATCCTAATTATGCTATATGCTAGAGTCCCCTTTCCCCTTAATCCTTCATCCTTTTTATTCCTTTCTCTTAGCAATTGGCGCCAAAAATGGGTTCAGAACCCTCTCAAATCGCCAGGCACGTGTTGCATTAATGAAGTCATGTGCCACCATCGGCGCGTGCGCACACGGTACGCGTGCGCGTCCCTGGCCTGCTTCGCAATATGCGCGCGAGCGCCTTGTGCACGCGAGCGCCTTGTGCGCGTGCGCGTGCATGGCCTAGATCAATTCTTTGGCTTTTTGTGCTTCTCTCCACTTGTATGCTTTCTTCCTTGCTTCCTTTGATCCATGCCTAGCCTATTTCGACCTGAGATTACTAGCAAACACATCAAGGCATCTTATGGAATCAAAGAACTAGAATTCATCAAAATAAGGCTTAAAAAGCATGTTTTTACACTTAAGCACAAATATGGGAGAGATAACAAAACCATGCTAATTCATAGGCTAAATGCAACAAAAGGTTATCAAAACACCCTAAACTCAATACAAAATAAACCGTCAAATTGGGGTTTGTCAGCCGCACAGGGCCGGACTGAGAATGTGCTTTCGATATAGAGCACCAGGACACATGTCTAGGAATTGTCCGCGTGGAAGAGTCACAAATGTGGGTTGGCCATGACAGGATCTAGGTAAGTATGATACAGAATATGTATGACAGATTTGTTCTGTATAGAGCTAGGACCCCATTTTCGCTTAGGTTACATAACCAGATATGGAAGTTTAGGACTGGAAAGACTGGACGTAGTTTTGGACTTGGATTCGGACTAGGAATTTAAGCCGATAAAAATATCTCGTTGATAACCAGTTAGGTGTCAAGAGAAAGTTAAGTTGTGATAGATTTAGTGTCAGAGGCTGAAGCAGTTTCGATTGTATTACGTAAGGTGACACCATTAGAATTGGCAGAACTTAAGAGCTAGATGAAGTGAGTATTAGAAGTGATAAACCCGTCGTTCTAATACCAGCCTGCCTTATAACCTTTCTGCATCAAACCTATCTTGTATCTACCGCTTTGCGTAGACTTTGAAGCCATAAGAATATCCTGGATTTGCAAACTAAGCATGTCAAATCTTTCTGTTTTTCTTTGACATGTTTAAGAAGGGAAGTTACGTTAGTATGAATCTTTTCCATGTTATATCAATTTTCGAGGACGAAAATTTTTGTAAAGTAGGTAGAATGTAGTGACCTTAATTTTAAAATATATATATATAAAAATTATAATTTATTTCATAAATTAAAATTTTCTATTTTTAAAAAAATTATTTTATTATCAGAAATT
>NC_029775.3:83785886-83802521 GCF_000817695.3 Arachis duranensis | reverse complement strand
ACCCTTGAAGGGTGGCAGAAATTTGAGTCTTAGAGGAGATATTGCCAAAATTTCTTTAAGAATTGGAGTTTGATTTGAGGTGGTATTTTAAAAAGAAAGAGATTATTATGTGGCTTGTGTATTTGAGACTATTTGTTGACCCTCTGTCGCAAGATGTGACCGGGCACTTTAACTCCCCGGATTCCCCCATGGGCATGCATATAAATATGAATATTGAATATTAGTGAGCTTGGAGTTTAACTCCATGGAATACTATATTATTGAGCTTGGAGTGTAACTCCATGGAATATTATTGAGCTTGGAGTGTGACTCCATGAAATATTATATTTGAGCTTGGAGTTTGACTCCATGGAATATTATTGAGCTTGGGGATACGCGCACAGAGGGACTGTCCAATGGTTAACTACCAGGACTTGTCGGGTTGGCTGTATAACCGACAGATGAGACTCATTAGCCATAGGACAGGCATGCATCATATGCATTTGTATGTATTGCTTGAGTTTGAATTTGTTTTGGTTTGCCTAACTGTTAAATTGACATTAACTACTATCTGATTTATGTGCTGTAACTGTTATCTATACATGTGTTTTCCTTGCTTGAATTGTACGTGTATGTTTTCTGAGAAATCCCTCTTGGCGGAGGTGTGAAGAGGGTTATCCTACGAGTGATTCAGAGGATTAGAAGTGACAGAAAGTAGAATGTTAAGTTAAAGTTAGATTCAGAATTAGAATACCTTAGATAACTTACCTAATTCTGGTTTAGTTGAATCATTAAGATGAAGTCTGAGTGTCGAAGTTCTAGGAATGCCTCTGGTTTTCTCGGGACCTTTTATATTAACTATACGGGCACCTTTACCATACTGAGAACCTCCAGTTCTCATTCCATACTATATTGTTGTTTTTCAGATGCAGGTCGAAAGGTATCTCATTAGGCGTCTGGACACCTGAAGCGAAGTGGTTACTGGGTTATTTTGGTGTGTAGTGATGTATATACACGTACTTAGCTTTCTCTCCGCATAACTTATTCTTTTTGATCCTCTTAGATGTTTATGGAGAGGCAGGGTTTTGTTTATGTACATTTTGGGTTTTGGATATATATATATATATGTAAATATTTTTCGGCCAGCCTTGACTTTGCGGACTGAGTGAGGAGCTTGTTATTTTGTACCTTTGGCTTTCTATTCATACTTTTATTATCTTACGTTTGATAGTTATAGTTTGACTCACACGCAAGTTGTTCCACTTCCAGAGCGTGGCGCTTTTCATTTTGCGGTGCTTTTTATTTTGGCGATTTTGTTTTACCCATTTTTCAAGACTCCTAGTCTAATATCTTCTTTCTACTATTTTAAGTATGTATTTTATTTTTTTTAGAAATCGTAATACCTCGCCATCTCTGCTTTATGACTTAAGCGTAAGGCTCTGTGTGGTAGGGTGTTACATTATTCATTAAATGCATTCATTTTGGAGGAAAAATTAATTCATGAGAAATTCACACATCACTCTCATTAGTTGAAAAAAAAAATAATTTCAATATATTAAGTAGATTATATAAATAGAAATACTTGCTAAGTATATATAAAAGAAGAAATATATAATTATATATAATATAATTTCTATATATGTAACAGATATAAATTGTTATAATTATAGAGACTTACTATAATTATATTAAATTTAATTATGAATGTAAATAAATAAAAGTGATAATAATTAATATTATTTTTTTCTTTTTTACATTTAATATTTACCGTAAATATAAAAAATATTGAGAAAAAAGTAGATACTGACTTTATTTCATTTTATTTTACGTCATGGATTTTTTTTACTAAAATTAATGGAGGAAAAAAATCTTTATAATTATATATCAATCTCAATCACAATAAATAAGATAAATCGGTTGAGCAACTAACAAATTTAACGGGTAAATGTTATTTTTCATTTATGAAAAAAATGAGATAACATGCATGCGTATATTAATATAGGAAGAATATATACTCACAGCTTTAAAATCTTCAAGAATATTTGATTGTATTATCCTTCAAGCCAAAAAATAATAATTTGTCACTAATAAAATTTTAGGATAATGAATAAAAAATAGAATTATACCAATATAATTAAAATCAATATAATTAAAATAGTTAAAAATATTTTTGATTGATAATTAGGTTAATAATACATTAATTATTGATTTTATATAATTATAATAGTGATATTTTTCTAAATTAGTATAATTATGAATTATTCATTAAATGCTAAGTATAATATTGTTATATAATTATAATTAAGATAATTTTTTGAAATAAATTTAAAAGAGATTAGTATAATTATAATAAAGAGATTATCTTAAATTAGTATAATTATGTATCATTCATTAAATATTAATTATAATATAATTATATCAATTAAAGATAATTTTTAAAAATAAATTTAAAAGAGAGAAATAGTGCAATCATTTTGGAGGGAAAATGGATTCACGAAAAAATGACACCTCACCATCATAAGTTGGGAAAAAACCCAGTTTTAATATCTTAAGTAGATAAGTAGATAGGTTAGTATAAATTATAATCAATTATGTAACATTTAAAAAGAAAATAAAATGAATAAGAAAAGAATAAAAATAAATAGAATAGATAGAAGACTACAATAAAATAAATTGAATGTGAGAAATTTTTTTTTGGTACATTTCATATCATATCCGTTTCAATAACAATAATAAATAAAAATACGTCAACTTGATATCTAAGAAAAAATGATGAGATAAAATCATAATACAGTTCTAAAATAAAAGCTTAAATTAAAACATAATATCATTACACAACACATATTGAAAGTAATTTCACACTACAATATACCACAAACAGGTAAATGACTTAAATTTAAATACGAAATATTTTTTATTTATGCATACATGATAACACCATGGTCTATAAATACTTTATAGATAACATATCTTATATAGCTTCAAATGATGAGCACGAAAGTTAGAGAGTGTAGTAGTTTGTATCCACGATAGTTGCCTGCTTGCAACGACGCCTCATAGGAAGAAAAAGAATTGTTATAAAAGCTATCAAATGAAAGAGTAATTGGTAAGCAAATGATATTTTCTTCTAGCATACATGGTCTTTTATAGTGGCAAAATAAAAATGAAAGGAATTAAATTTTATATTTTTGTATTAGGAATAGAATTTGATATTTATCTTAATAAAATTATTATTATTATCAATATAAATGGGTTAACAACTTGCCACTAATTTAAATAAATATAATTAAAATGTTTAAAAATATTTTCGATTGATAATTAGTTTAATAATGCCTTAAATATTGATTTTATATAATTATAATAAAGATATTTTCCTAAATTAGTATAATTATGTATTATTTATTAAAATAATTAAAAATATTTTTGATTAATAATTGATAAGTAATTTAATAATGCATTAAATATTGATTTTATATAATTATAATAAAGATATTTTCCTAAATTAGTATAATTATGTATTATTCATTAAATGCATTTATTTTGGAGGGAAAATGGGTTCACGAGAAAGTGGCACCTCACTTTCATTAGTTGGGAGAAAACTCAGTTTTAGTATATTAAGTAGATTTGACCATGAAATAAAATTAGAGTTGTTGGTATACACCATTAAAAAAATAATACTATGCAATTACATTTGTACATATAATATGTTCCTAAATTTTTATATGCTAAACTTAAGATTCTGTATTTCTTTGTTTATGACATAAATAAGTATTATTTACAATGATTTGTATTTATTTAAAAACTTAAATATTTTTGTACATATTAATTTTATATTTAATATTAAAATATAAAATTTTACTATGTTATTTTACTATTAATGTATGTAGTATTACATTATAAAATATAAAAAATAAAATAATTATTATTTATAATTGAATAGTTTTGGTTGATTAGACTAAAAAAATGGAAAAATACTCTAAATAAAAAGTCAAATTAACTTTAATTTCAAATTCATTAATACGATTTTAATTTTATATAATAGTTAGATAATAAATTAGTAAAAGCAAAAGGAAGGATGCCTTTAATTAGTATTTGATAAAATATTCATTTAAAATTAAAAAAGTAAAAGTATGATATTATTAAAAATAATACATTTTTATGTTTAAAATACATTTAAATAAAATATTTGTAAAATATAAAATTTAGAATAACATAACTTCATGAATAATAATCATTAATTAATTATGAACTAACATAAAATTATAATACAATTTATTAACGAAAATAATCAACAATTAATATTAATAAATATAAAAATCATCCAAACACTTTGATTAAAAGTATGAGTGGTTAATTATCATTTATTATTAATAATATTTTGTTCATAAATAAAACTAAAAATATAATTATTCAGATTTAGATTTTAAAAGAATAAACGTATAAGTAACAAATAATCTATTTTATCATGCATATTATAAATTAATGAATTAAACTAACTGATATAATGAATTATAATTAATTAATTGGTATAAATTATAATAAATTATATGATATTTAAAAAAAATAAAATGACTAAGAAGAAAATAAAAAGAAATAGAAGAGATAAAAGACTACAATAAAATAAATTAAGTGTGAGTTTTATTTTTTTTATAAATTTTATATCACATCCATTTCAATAATAATAAATAAAAATACATCAACTTGATATCTAAGAGAAAATGATGAGATAAAATCATAACACAGTTTTAAAACAAAAGTTTAAATTAAACCATAATATCATTGCACAACACAAATTGAGAGTAATTTCACACTATAATATATCACACAAACAGATAAATGACTTAAACTTAATTACGGAATTTTTTTTATTTATACATACATGATAACACCATAGTCTATAAATACTTCATGGATAACATATCATATATTGCTCTGAATGATGAGCACGGGAGTTGAAGAGTGTGTGGCGGTTTGTGTCCACGATAGTTGACTTCTTGCGACAACGCCTCATAGGAAGAAAAAGAATTGTTGTAAAAGCTACCTAATAAAAGAGTAATTGGTAAATGAATGATATTTTCTTCTAGCATATATGATCTTTTATAGTGGTAAAATAAAAATAGAAGGAATAAAATTTTATATTTTTATATTCGAAATAGAATTTGATATTTATCGTAATAAAATTAAATAACTAATCAGTTATATTTAAATAAATAAAATAAGTTAAACAAAAATATTTGTAAGAATTAATCAAATTAATTAGTCAATACAAATAATTAGTATAATTAATTTTATTTGATTTCACTTTCATTAGTCGGGAAAAACCTAGTTTCAGTGAAGACAACTCGATGAGGTATTTCATGGATGTGATGTATTGTAAATGATTGTGGCAAAAGACAATCGAACTGGAACATTAGACGATACGAATAACTTAGAGTAACAACAAATAAAAAATTATCAAAAGAATAATATAATAGAATGAGTATATGAAAAATATTATAAAAAATTATAAATTGTACCTTAAAAGGATCAACTTCAATAAAAAACGAAGAATACATTCTTATTCTATGAAGTAGTAAAAAAACACTAAATATAAAATTATGAATTGACTCTCAAATTTAGATTCATGTACCACAGGAAAACACTATATATAGACTTTAGTAAAACAAAAATAAATATGTAAATTACCTATTATTAAGGTAATTTTTTAATAATGCATTAAATATTGATTTGATACAATTATAATGAATATATGTTCCTAAATTAGTATAATTATATATTAATTTCATCATATCACGGGTAACAAAGATTTTTTATTATTAGTATTACTATTACTGATATTATTATTATCATTAAAATGAATAAAAGTATTTTTAATTGATAATTGATAAGTAGTTTAATAGTGCATTAAATTTTGATTTGATACAATTATAATGAAGATATGTTTCTAAATTAGTATAATTATATATTATTCATTAAATATTAATTATAATATAATTATATTAAAGATATTTTTTATAAAATAATTTAGAATAGAGATTAAAAAAGTTTATTTTGGAGGGAAAACGGAGTCACGAGAGATTGACACCTTACCTTCATTAGTTGGGAAAAAACCCAATTTTAGTATATTAAGTAGATTATTTGTATTCGTAAGTTGTTGGTGCTGTTAGTTTTTGTGGGTCTTTTGTGCAAGTATTGAGTTGGTATTTTATCTTAAAATGTAAAATTTAAGTCAGATTTAATTTTTTTTAAGAGATAGTTTTAGGATAAAAGTGTGAAAAAAATTATTTAGTGATGTCTTCTCAAAATCTTTATTTACTAAAAAATTATGGAATAATAAGAGGAGGATTTTAGAACGATTAGAATTTAATGTTTATTTGCTTTAATGATTCTTTGTTTTTATTTATACTTATAATTGTTTACTTTGCAAAAAATAAAAATTCTGTTTCCTGGAGGCGAAAGATTTTACCAAATTTTCATAAAAATATTTTAAAGATACGAATTGATTGATGTTCATGTTGTTGTTGAATTTGTTTAGCTTGTAATAGTTGAAAATTATGTTTGGTGGTGGTATCTATTTATAGGCAAAATTCTATCAAAATTTTTAACAAATATTTAATAGGTTTAATTATTTTGTTGGTTTTTATAGTTTAACCAAAATTTTAATTAGATTTTTATAATTTTTTTAATTAAATTTTTTACACTGTTTTAAATTTTGTAATTATATTTTTTTCATGTAAAAAACGTTAAAACTAACAGAATATTTCTTTTAAAATATATGCGGTCAAAAATCTAATTAAATTTTTAATTATGAATATATTTAATTTGCAAAAAAATATTCAGTTAACTCTAACATTTTTTAAATTAAGAAGAAACTATTTGAAAGAAAAAAAAGTATAAAAACCTAGCTAATCGCTTAGAAGCAATGTAGAAAACTATTTAATAGAAAAAAAAAGTATAAAAACTTAATCGCAAACTTGATAAAAACTATAATAATTAACAAAATAATTAATCCTATTTAATAAATTGTGGTCTTGGTCGAATTCTAAGTTGTTTGTGGCACAACAATTTTTGTTTACAATATAATAAATTGTTTTTACTATTTTCATTTTCGTTTCAAATAGACATGACAGGCAGAGATGCTGAGAATCAAAATTGTGGGCTGGATAGAAGGAGGGTGACTACCACCCCAGAGACTACTCAATCACCTTCTATTTTTGCAACGCTTGAGACGTCACAGGCATAGACTGCATAGCATCAACCTTTCATCATGATTCCTATGCTAATTATGTGGGTCTTGCACCTGGAACTAAAGTAGTGTAGGGGCATCTGCCTCCATTCGATTTTGGAAAAAAAAAAAAACAAAATAAATATATGTGTATGTACATAATGTCCCCATAATATTGATTTATTGCACTCATATTTAAAGAAATTTTATTATGTGCGATAAAATTTATATTATTAAATATTAATACAATAATAAAAACTATTGTATTATACAAATTTAATTTATTGATAGTGAAAAAAAAAATCAAATTTTCTCAAATAAAAAACAAAACCAAAAAATATAATCTAATTAGATAATTATCCAAAACTAATTATAACTTATCAAATATAAATAAGATTATTATTATTTTATTTAATTTAGTTTTAATTTTACATATAATAATTGTTCTTAAAGAAAATTTTTTTCCATAAATATTATAATGTGTCAATTTTGCAATCAAATAGCAGAATGTTATGGAATAGTTATTTAATAGAAAAAGAGATCTTTATACTCATATATAAAAAGAATTATAATTATTTATTTAAACTTTTGTATTTTTACCTTTTTTTTGTCTCTCACACGATATTATAATAAAAAAATAAAAGTTGGTCTATTTGAATTATATATTTAATAACTTTTTTACTATTGTCCTACTATAATTCTTTTTTTGTATTATATAAAAAATTAATAAAATGTGATTTGATGGGTACAGAGTGTTTAACAAAATACTAGTATTGATAACAAACATATTATGCAACATTACTAAACTTTGAAACAAGAAATTATTTTTAAATTAATATACTTTTGACGTGTTAATTAAATTACTAAAAATTTTATTAATATAATTTGAATTATAGATATCTACATATATTCATGTTAATTATTTTATTATTTTTTGTATTATTTTTGTTATTACTACAAAAATTTTTTAGGTGGGTCATTGCCTCTACCCCTTAGTAGGCCACTACATTCACGCCACTTCTCGTGACAAGCTCTGTTGTGTTTAATTCCTCGCATGGATCCCAACTAAATAGCCCAACACAACAAAGCACTAAACTCATGATTTATCTTGATGATATGACTAGGTAAGCACTTTTCTAATTAGTTTAAATGAAAATTATATAGAAACTTTTTAAATATATGTTCTTACTAATTTTAAATTCTTCCTTAATAGGTTTCAACAGAATAATAATGCTTGTATATAGAAGTGTACAAATGTGATCAAATTGTTATCCGATCAGTCATGGCCAAACTTCAAGAAGGTTCTCCTGGGACTAAAGAGCGATAATTTTAAAAATGGGTGGTAAAATTACTTTTTATTGTAAAATCTTAGCTTTATCTTTTGCTTAATTTATATATTTAACATTGATAAATTAATTCTAATTGTTTCTTTTTGTAGGAGAAATTCACATGGAAGAAGATCCACGACGAGATGATAAAGAAGATTTTTCACCAACGTATAGCTAAACGTCTTCAACAGATGTTTGAAGACGTGCATGTGAGGAGGGAGAACCTTACTTAGTGGCTTTGGTCCGACATTAGGAAGGAGCTCTATGTGTATTGGGAGATGGATGAGGATTCAAGCGTCGGCAGGCCACGACTAAGGTCAATAGGGCACCGGCTTAGGGCATCGAAGTACACAAGGAGTTTTGTCATTATTGTGAAAAAATGGACAAAATAGTGTAACTTGTTTTTAATATGTTAAGTTAATTTTATCTTTGATTCTTTAATTAATTGTCACTTCTTTTAACATGTTTGTCCAATGACTGCAGATAAAATTTATTAGACCATCAAATTATTGTGGTGGAGGTCTTCAAGTAAATTCACATGTTGAAGGAGAATAAGAAAAGATTTTCTGATCAGTGGCCTGCAAACTTTTATGTGAGCAATCATCTTAATTAATTTCATAACATACAATCAATTCCAAATAATGATGACTCTAGTTGTCTTAACAATCACATGTCGTATTTGGATTTATACACCTAGAACTTCGAGTTCGTGACCTGGTAATCTCAAGAGAGTGGACAGAATGGCAATGCGTCGAGTGTCTCCGTAGTCGATCCTGATGCAATGTGGCATCATACTGCATCTGAGTCGTAGAAGAGTCGCTTCTATAGAGTGGGGTTGTTCTTTACTAGCAACCTCCGATGCTTTCTCCGCCTCGGCCACCAGCCTTGCAGATTTTCAAGACGTAGATTTGCATGAGTAGATCCATAGCCTGACTTAAAGCTACAAGATCAAGGTCAGCAGCTGTATCTAGCTAAGGGCCGTGATGCACCACTATTTTGTGGTACATCTTGTACTTAATTGAGTGGATTTTATCCACTAATCTTACACTTATTCATTGAATTCGCATGTTTTACATTTTTCTTCCTGATTATGTGCTATTATTGAAAACATGTTTTTTTGGTCTTAATTTAGCTAATTTTAATCCACTCTCATTACCAGTCGATGCATTGATATGTGTGTTAAGTGTTTTCAGAGATTAGGTAGGTACAATGAGCTCCTTGCACACATATAAGAGAGAGATGCTCGGGATGCAGAGAAGGAGTCCCTGAGGTAGAAGCTGGAGCAAATCTGGTGGATGCAGTAGTAGATGGTGGTTTACTATGACCATATGTGCACAGGTGGCAGCATTGCTGCTAGTGGGGGTTCCTCATCATTCGCACTAGCACCAGCACGCGCCGCTGGTCGATAGACCGCGATCATGACAAGATGAGGGGGACAACCAAAAGGATGACGACAATGACGATTATCAGGACCATAGACATTACGATTTTGTTTTGACTAGTTCGACATTATTCTCTTTTATCTGATAGACATTACTTTATTTTGTTTTTGCATTGGTTATTTCATGTTCTAGTTTATTATTTTAATAAAAAAGATTCAATTTTTATTATTTTGTATTTGAATATTAATTTTGGTAATGTGCATCAAATATATGTTTTTAAATAATAATTAAATTAATTTACCATCAAATTTTCTGGGAGAATTACCTGACGATAATAAGGGTGCCAAAAGTTTTGAAATGGTGCCAACTTTACCGTTAGATTTTTTCAACAGTAATTGTTAATACAATTCGCCTCCTGTAACTTGTTTTTCTCAAAACTTTTGGATGGTAATTAATTGTGGATGTCAAAAATACAATGATAATTTATTACCGACTGACGAGGTTTAAACCATCTCATCATTTTGTCTGACACTAAACCCAACGGTAATATTATTATTGTCAAATTTTTTGATAAATTTCACCGGTAAATCCGATAGCAATCAGCAAATTTTTTGTAGTTGTATTTAATAAAATATCTATCTTTTTTTGAAAATGTGAACATGATCGAACGAAATATTTTTGTTTATCTTGACAAGTTGGTGATCATGAGGGCATCTTGTTACCCAAAAAATATGAGTAGCTGTCGAAGAGATGAAGTTCGTGTAAAGATCGACTGAAGACTTTTCACTTATGATTGAAGGAAATGCTAATTAGGTGATCGAGTTATTATCGATACAAGGTTGGATGCATATCGAGGGAGGACTTAGAAAATTTTGAGATAATTGTAGTCCTAGGGAAGGTCGAAAGTATAGTTGTCAAAAATGAACTAGTGATCGAACTAGTCAGGTTACTGGTTCACTGGTTCAAACAATATATCACTGGTTGAATCCTTTGACTCAATCTCCAGTAAATAAAAAATAAAAAATAAAAAAATAAAAAATATTAAAATTAAAGTTTGAAATACACATTCACTAATATTATAAGAACAATCAAGTCTCAACAAATTATATTCAATAAATTATAATTCTGTTATTATTAAATAATTATATACAATTTTAGTATTTTTCATAATAAAAATTTTTTAATTTTAATAACTAACTAATTAGTTTATATTTATTATATTTGTTATATATTATATGTATTTATTAAAAAAATAATATTAATAAATATCATACAATCATAACAAAAATAATTATATTGTAATTTATACATGTTTAATAAAGTTTATATTTATATTAATAAGTATGCATAATAAAAATATAATTAATTTAAATATAAGCGTAAAATTAAAATAATATCTAACAAAATTATTGTACATTTTTAGTATATAATTAATAATTAGCATATAAAATAGAAATGAACAATATAGCTCAATATCAAAAGGAGCATGCAATAACAAGGTGAACTTCGATTTGGATCCCACTTCATCAATTTTAGAATTTTTATCAAAGGAGTTCAATTGAATCGATTTTAATTGGTTCTTGCCAATTCTAAAGCAGAAACAGTCCTAAGAATAAACTGAATTGGTTGAAGTTCTGATTTACTAATTTTTTGGTCCAACTGGTCAGTTCAATTTTGATAACTATAATCAAAAGTATTTAGTAGATGTGCATAATCGATGAGCTCAAGATAAAAAAAGGTTCAAATCCTTGGTGACAAGTCAATTTTTGATGGAAATAGTAAAAGTTGATCAAATAACTCCTGGCACGTTACAAGAGAGCATTTAATGCTGTAGTTCTTTTCAACTTAAGAAAAATGATGGAAGAGCATATATCTCTCTATATTTGTATTGTTAATTAATGTAGTCTAATTTAGCATATATTATTATATTATGTTATGAATTAATCCCACATTATCTAAGTTATGAAAGTTTTTTCTTTCCATATTAATATAAAAATGTATGTGTATTCTTTTTTACTTATGAAATTGAGTTGATTGAATTATATTTAAATAAGCTATGTTCTTATTTTCTTCTAGTTATTTTAAGAATAAAAAGTACATCTTTAGCTTAACCAACTAAGATGGATTCTTAATTATTTTTACCATAATTACAATATTACTCTCAGAAATTACTTAAACACTCATATGTCTCAGACTTTCTATGTCTATTTCAAGTTATATTTTGTGTAGGATTTCTTCCAAATTTAATTTATATTTTTATCATTTATTTTGTACTTTATTTTCATATTAAACTATTACTTTTATTTTTTATCTAGTCGCATTTATACTTAATCTTTTAAATTTATGTGAAGGTTTTAATTTACATGTTGTAACACTCTGAAATTTTAAAATGTGTAAAATAATATTTATTAAAAAAATTTATTTACATTGTTATCTGCATGATAACTATCAAAATTCTACTTCTTTTTAAGTTTGAATTTTGATGCACCTTTTGGTTGGTATCTAATTATATATGAAGAAGTAATTCTACTCTTAGAATTTAGATTTTGAATCATAATTTAGTTAGGTAATTGTCAAAAATGATGTAATATAGTCAGTAAAGCACAATGTAAATAATGTAATTTCAAACTCATTCTGTCCATCAAGGGGAGTAATAAGACGAAGCTCCGAAAATAAAAAGTAGTTAAATAATTTAAAAGGGTAACTATTGTTATTAAGAGTAATTTTGTAATTTGTTTTAAAATTTTCACTTTAATAAATTTTAATTATTTTTTTAATTCGAATAAAAGGTTAAAAATAGAGTAAAATGTTATTTTGATCTCCAACATTTAGAGTGACTCTTATTTTAGTTTTTAACATTTTTATTATCCTATTTTTATCTCAAAATATTTAAAATGACATAAATGTTATACTACTGTCAAATTCTTTACTAACACTTAACGAAATTGATGTATTATTAATAATGCTTTTCTTAAAGCTACGTTTGCTCAATCCTCTTCTCCAACTTTTACCCTCTCAATCTCAATAAAAGTCCAAGTTCCATTCTTTTACTCTCTTCTTCTTCCTTCTCAAACTACTCTTGAAAAATTAATAGTGTAAAATGAGAAGGAAGAAGGGAATAGAAAAATGAGATTTAGACTTATTCAAATGGAGAAGGTAGAAAAAGGAAATTGAGCAAACTAGTTTTAGTAAAAATATTATTAATAATACATCAATTTGGTTAATTGTTAGTGAGATATTTGACAATAAAAAATATTAATGTTATTTTAAATATTTTAAAATAAAAATAAAATAATTAAAATATTAAAAATTAAAATAAAATTCACCGTAAATATTGAGAACTAAAACGATAATTTACCTAAAAAATAAATACTTTTTTATGTACGATAGAATTCACAGAAAAATGCAATGCTAATTGAATCTCAGAGAAACTAATATATATTTTCTAAATTAAATTAAAAATAATAATAATAAATTCTAATTAATCTGTGACACACGGTTCATGAGTTGTAGGGGAACGTCGACAAGAGAAACTAGATGGCTCGCGTGACCAACATGTGCAAAATGGAAAGGAAGTGATCCAGCGTAGCCACCAGCCAAGTTTTGAATGGCACCAAACGTTAATTTAAGAGATGCATTGGACCTTTTTTCCTTTTCAGTCGACCGTTATGGGCCCTATCATTAGTTAACACGTGGCATCATGTTAGTGGGTCCGCTTATACACAATCTGCCACGTGATGATGAAGTTGCATCCTCTCAACTTTGGAAGAGGACTGTAATCTATAACTGGATGGCAAAAATTTCCGTTGTGTGACCAAAAAATATTTTAAAATGAGTAGAATTATAAAATAATAAAATAATATATCTATTTATATTGAATTTGTAATTATTATTATATATAAATTTTATATTATTAAATAGAATGAGGACAAAAAATAAAATGCTCATTATGTATCCATGATTATTTGCTTAAAATTTGTATACGTGAAGTTGTTGGAATTTGTTCATTTATATAAGTTTATGAGTAAATTAGTAAAGCTTATATTTTAACTAGGATATAAAAATTACATTTTTGTATTAAATTTAACTAAAAATACATTTTTTTAGAGACGAATTGGATTAATGCCTTATTTTTTAGAAATTAATTTAACTATTACTCCTAAAAAGTATGGTTTTTATCTCTATTCAAAATGTAAGCATTATTATTTTATTAACCTACTCAATAAACTTGTGTAATTTAACAAATTCCTTACTTAATATTTAGGATTAAATGCCACCGGTGTTAGTGAAAGTAAATATTCATTGCTCATAACGTTTTATACAATGTATATTTTGTCGATTCAAGCATTGAATTATAATACCATATTATATCAATTTTCACCAAAATCGAACATATCCATAATAATCATATGACTGAAAAATTCTTTCCTTATACATATTTTTTAAAAAAACTACCAAAAGTACCCATAAAATTTACGAACGTTGACAAAAATACCCATAAACTAAGAAAATTAACACTGTACCCATAAAAGATGGATTTCGTATGACAAAAGTATCCAAATCTTCAATTTTTTGTTGATTTTTTAATGAAATTCCCAAACTACTGCACCCTTACCCTATTCTACCGTCACTTCCTCTCTTCTCACTTCTTCTTCTCTCCTCACTTATCCCTCTCTCAAAAACCCTCACATAGTCTTCTCCCTCTCACTCTCAAGGTGACTACAACACCTTCATCGCGCACCTGTGACCCAACCTGAGGAGAATATCGCTGTGGCGCACCTGTTGCTGCCGAGAAGAACATCATCGTGGCGCGCTTGACCCAGGAGAGGAGAATACCATCGTCGCACGCCTGAGAAGAGAGATGGGTCGTGGTGCTCTTGCATGCAGGAAGAGGATTTGGTAAAGAGAAATCAAAGAAGAAAGGGAGGTGGCGCTGTGAACGGAGGTTCTGCCATTGACAATGTTACAGCCGACGAAGAAAAGATTTTTTTTTTAAACATTTTTTATTTCATTTTTCTTCTTTTCAGAAATTGATTTAGTTACTACTAAAATGATATTGTTCTATTTTTTCTAAATTTGCTTCTATTTTTTATGAAGGCTGAGATTGATTTACAGAAGATCAAGTTGATGGCTACTTCTACTTCTGATTTTTGCTTAAATAAATTTCAAATTTGATGAATGAATTTGTTGGTTTTTTATGGTTGATGCCTGTTTCTACTTCTAGTTTTGCTAAAGTTTATTGAAATTGGATGAATGAATTTGAAAATTTTTATATGTTGAGTATTTTTGGTGTTTGATTGATTTGATTTGGGTATGGATTGTAAACTTATGAGTGAATCGGTTGAGGTCCGATCCTCCACCACCACCACCACTACCATTGATTTTGGTCTGGTTTGTTGTAGGAGTAGTTTCGGACTCCATGGCAAGGGTTGGTGCAGATTGGGTTATGAAAGGTTGAAAAAGTGAGTTGAGGTTGAGTATAGGGTAGTTTAGGAAATTTATTAAAAAATCATCAAAAATTTAAGATTTGGATACTTTTGTCATACGAAATCCATCTTTCATGGGTACAACATTAATTTCCTTAGTTTATGGGTACTTTTGTCAGTGTTCGTAAACTTTATGGGTATTTTTGATAGTTTTTCCTATTTTTTTTAACAAAAAAAGCTCAACACAATAAAATAGAGCATGTAAAAAATATAAACACAACTTAATATATAAGACAATGAACATAGAAAAATATATAATTTGTTGTCATCTTCGACATGACCATCAACAACCAAAAGAATCAACGCCACACTATTTTCTGTAGCTTAAAAACGACCTATTAATAATTTCATCAACACTTGTCTCTGAATTATAGAATACTCTACTATTTCGCTCTAAACAAATGTTTTAAATAATCACAAAGAAACCTATCAGCAACTTCTTATGCTCAGAGTTACGACCAGGTACTCGAATCCAACTCTCAAAAATCCCTTTAATAGTCCTCAAAATACCCCAAACTCTATCAGCACACTTGATAAACCACTATTTTATGGTTTATATTGTATTTAATTTAGTGATTTTATCAAGCTTTTCACCCACTTATTCATATGATTTGCATGATTTTACAATTCCTTCCTAGTTTAGTTCTATGATTGAAAACATGCTTCTTTGGTCTTAATTTAGCTAATCTTAATCCTCTCTTATTACCATTCGATGCCTTGATCTGTGTGTTAAGTATTTCAGGCTTCATAGGGCAGGAATGACTTAGAGAATGAAGAGGAAGCGTGCAAAAATAGAAGGAACACAAGGAATTGAGGAGATGACCAGCGAGAAGTCATGCGGTCGCATGGCTCACGCGACCGCGCAAAATGGAAGAAATCAGAGTGACGCGTTCGCGTGCCTGACGCGACCGTGCGGATTGGAAGCTGTACGAACGACGCGAATGCGTAGACGACGCGCATGCGTGGTACGAAAAAACGCTGAGTGACGCGATCGCGTGGACGACGCGGCCGCGTGACGTGCGCGATCTGCAAAATTACAAAAGTCACTGGCAGAGATTATGGGCCGCATTTCAACTCAGTTTTCAGCCCAGAAACACAGATTAAAGTCAGGGAACATGCAGAGACTCAAAAGAAGATAGATTCATAATACATTTTTTTCATAATTTAGATGTAGTTTTTAGAGAGAGAGGCTCTCTCCTCTCTCTTAGGATTAGGATTAGGATTTTTAGAAATTA
>NC_029775.3:83775148-83785228 GCF_000817695.3 Arachis duranensis | reverse complement strand
ATATATCTTATTTTTTCAAAAATATCTTATCTTATTATTTTCAAAAAAAATCAAATCTTTTTCAAAATATTTTCTTTTTGTTAGTTTTTGTTTTTATTTTCTCTCACTACTATGAACTCTCACTCATTTGGCTATGAGTTTGGTTACAATTATGTTGCAGGAAGAGGAGATTGTAATGACAACTTGCATCAAGGATGGAACAATCAAAGATGGGAGGGGCCACAAGGATTTGATCAACCCTCACAGCAACAACCACCTCCAATGGAATATCAACAACTATTCTGTGATGTATATCAAGGCAATGGCTATGGTGAGCAATTTTTCGATTATCAACAGCCACCACCATACGCCTATGAACCCCCTCCTCAACATAACTTTGGACCATCATACTCACAAGCCCCTTACCACCAAACACCCTCATATGACCCTAACCCATATCCACCATACCAACCACCTTATGAGCCATATGAACCATATATAGAACCACACCAATTTCACCCCAATTACTCCCAAGGACCACCACCTCCATATGCACCATGTCCATATCCATTGACCCAAGACTCACAGGCTCGCCTCAAGGAAACAGTAGATTAATTTCATGAACCCTTCATCAACTAGAGCAGGCAATAAATCAATTACCTTCCAGACGTTCAGATGCTCAAGGAACCCCCATGGCTTCATGTGGAGAATCTATTAAAGAACGTAGCAGGAAGGAGAAGTTAGGCACTCCGGTGGATAGTGAGCAGCACGATTTGGTATTGGAACAAGTGGAGGAAGCTGAAATCATTGAAGAAGAAGAAGTGGTCGAAGACTTAGGAGATGCTAAACCTCCATGGGAAAGTCAAGTTATAGAGCCTCCTTCAAAGACGTTTGAAACTGATGTTGAGGAGGGTGTACAACCTCCAAGGCATCTCATGATTGAAGACTTTGAAAGGGATGGTCAAGAGATGGATTCGATCATTGATGAATTCTTATCTACATTTGTGTCCTCTCCCATTGGACTTGACATGGAGATGAAAGAAGAAGAAGCACAACCTCCCATGCCCTTGGTGAACAATGAAGAAGAGAATGAATTGGAAGAAATCCACCAAGAGGAAGAGGTTGATATTGAAAAAGCTTGCAAAGAGGTGAAAGTTGTCAAAGAAGAACACAAATGAGTGGAGCTTGCACGTTCATTAGAAACACCTCCCCCTAAGTTGCCATCATCCTTCACAACATTCAAATGGGTAAAATTCATATCCCTTAGCTTTCTAATTCCACTTGAATACGGGCTACTGGAGACGGGTGGTCAACTCAAAGCTCTTTGTGGCATTAAGAGTAAGAGGAAGATGGTCAGTGGTAAGAATTGTCCTGTAAGGTTCATTATGGTTGAAAGCTTTAAGTTTAAACGCAAGGGTTGGTGTAGAGCTCAACTGAATGGGTCTAGGAAGTTGTTTGGATGCTTCAGTGAGAATTCTAAAGCTGAACCACCCGGATGGAATCATGATAATCAACTTGAAGATGGGTGTAGAAACAAGATTTGGGATCTAGGAATATATGATGATCAACTTTGGAAGCTTAAATCTTGTGAAGAACTTCATTAACGCTTGGTAAATTACTTGGTATTGATAGAGCTTATTGGAAGTCCAAGCATTGGTGGAAGTTTCAGGATGAGTTCAAGCACAAGCCGCCATAACAAGGAGCTCACCAAATGTCCAACTTAAGGACTTTAACTAAAAGTGCTGGGTGGGAGACAACCCACCATGGTATGATCGTTCCTTTTTCAATTCAGTTTTGTTTGTTTTTGAGTTTTATTTTCTCTTATTGAACCTGGAATTGTTCATAACATTTGCATCTGCATCTGCATACTACATTTTGCATCTGCATCTGCATACTACATTTTGCATCTTGCATAAAAAAAAAATGCACGCGACGCGTCCGCGTCACAAGTGCGTGGGGAAGAAATAATATTGAACAGAGAGTCACACGAAAGCGTGGCTGGAAGTGTGCCTTTGGCACAAGTTGATCCACGCAACCGCATCGCTGATGCATCCGCGTCATGTGGGAAAAATGACTCCCACGCGTCCGCGTCACCCACATGAACGCGTGCCCTGAAATCAACGTAAAAAGGGTGTATGGCCGAAAGTTGAGCTAGAATTGGGCTGGACTCGTGCTAGAAGCACAAGCCCTGCCATGCGTACGCGTGCCCCATACGTCCGCGCTGCTTTTCAGAAAAAGGCCAACCACGCGATCACGTCCCTTACGTGACCGCGTCACCCAGATTTTTGGCAAAATGCTTTTAAACAGAGAGTTGTGTGAATGCGAGGCTGCACTCGCGCCACTAGCACAAATCGAGTCACGCGTCCGCGTGCCACACGCGTTTGCGTCACTTTCTCGAAGCGCTATCTACGCGACCGCGTGCCCCGCGCATCCGCGTCCCCTGCGCCGCACAGCCTATCCATCCCAGCGCCAACTATCTTATCTTTTCTTAATCTTTTTCT
Source organism: Arachis duranensis (assembly GCF_000817695.3). NCBI lineage: Eukaryota > Viridiplantae > Streptophyta > Magnoliopsida > Fabales > Fabaceae > Arachis > Arachis duranensis. The sequence continues at coordinate 83,782,748 of NC_029775.3, read as the reverse complement.
TTCCCCTTTCTTAATTCTTTCTTCTTCCTTCTTTACTTTCTTCTATTATCTCTATTCTTCATCTTATTCACTCTTTTTCTTCTTCTCTCTTTACTTTCTTCTTTCTATTCTTCTCCCTTTCTTTTCTATATCTGCTATTTTACATTGGTGTTACAATCTTTTTACTCATCTATTGTATATCTCCTGCATTATTCTAGGTGCTTCTTAACTTGTTTACTATTTAGTTGACACACCATGTGCTTCTATTATTTTCTCACTTGCATGTTGTAGCTACCATGTAATTGAGACTCTCATTATTTGGCATTAACCCACCTAGACTTTATTTATATTCTTATTTTTATTTCTGGGTTACTTTTTCTTCTTTTTTCCTCTTCTTTCAGGCTGGCCACCAAGAGAAAAAAAGACGAGTTTCTAACTGGAACTGTGAACAAGTTTACCGCACAATCTTTGGTGAAAAGCATCAGTTGGAGCAACCTGTCCACCTGCACATCTCAGCATGCACCGAGGACGGTGCAATCTTTAAGTGTGGGGAGGTCGATACCGATCTCCATGGGTTAGCTATTTTCTTCTTTTCAACACCATTGTTTCATTTGTAGTTTATTGTTGCATTTGCATGTTTGATGTTAGGATTTTTGCTAGTAAAGAATTTTGTAAAAATATAGTCGCGTTGTGAGTATAGATTCTAAACCAACAGAAAATCCCTTCATACAAACGTTTTGGTTGTCACAAGTAACAAAACCCAATAAATTTATAAACCGAAGTATTCAAACCTCGGGTCGTCTTCTCAAGGAATTGCAGGGAAGTATGATTTATTATTGGTTATGGAAAAACAATATTTTTTTGGGGTTGAAAAGGTTTTAAGCAAGAGAAATAGATTGCAAGAATTAATAAATTAATATCTAATAGAAACTCTTGGCAATGTATGAAAACTGGAAGTCCTATCCAGTTGTCCTTATCAATTGTGATGAGAATTGGATTTTTCTCCCACTTAGTTGACCTTTACTAAAGCAAAGGAAAGTCAAGTGGACTAATTAGTTTGATCCTCAAGTCCTAGTCAATCCCTGTGGGAAGACTAGTTTTAGAGCGATCTAGATCAATTAGAATCTGACAATTTCAACCACTGCTGAGTTTGACAACTCAAGAGTTACCAATTAATCAACCAAAGCCAAAAGGGAATAAAATCTACTTGAATGAAAATAATTTGGATAGAGCCCAAGCATCAATAGCATATAAGTCTGAAATACCTCAATTGCATTAATAAAATAAAATCAATCCAAATATGAAGAGTCATAAGCCAAATAGGCAACACAAATCAGATACAAATTAAAGCATTAGAGTATCTAAAAGTAGAAGAGAGATATAAAGTAAAAGGAATATTGAACCTGTGATGAAGAAGAAATAAATCCTAATTTCTAAAAATCCTAATCCTAAATCCTAAGAGAGAGGAGAGAACCTCTCTCTCTAAAAACTACATCTAAAATTATGAAAAAGTGTGTTATGAATGAATGATGATGAATGGATGCATTCCCCCACTTCATCGCTTCTAAGATGTGTTTTCTGGGCTGAGAAATGGGTCAAAAATAGCTCAGAAGTCACTCCCAGTGCTTTCTGGTTGGTATAGGTCGCGGCCAAGTGACGCGGAGGTGTCATCCACGCGTTTGCGTGGAATGAGATTCGCAGATACGATGCATCCGTGTTGAGCGCGCATTTGCGTCGCCTATCTGTAGGGCCACTATGGCAAATTATATATCAAATCGAAGCCCCGGATGTTAGCTTTCCAACGCAACTAGAACCGCATCATTTGAACTTCTGTAACTCGAGTTATGATCGTTTTAGTGAGAGAGGGTCAGGCTGACAGCTTTGCAGTTCCTTCAACTTCTTTTATTCCTTCCACTTTTGCATGCTTCCTTTCCATCCTCTGAGCCATTCCTGCCCTGTAATCTCTGAAATCACTTAACACATATATCAAGGCATCTAATGGTAATAAGAGAGGATTAATATTAGCAAATATAAGGCCAAAGAAGCATGTTTTCAATCATAGCACAAAATCAGGAAGGAGAATGTAAAACCATGCAAATCATATGAATAAGTGTATGAAAGATTGATAAAATCTACTCAATTAAGCACAAGATAAACCATAAAATAGTGATTTATCAATGTTTCATTGTATGTTTGTTTGATTTTATGCATTTAGCTACTGCTTGGTTAAAGTAATGAGTTTCTTTTTAAGACCCTATTTTTGAAAAAAAAAATTTCACTAATTTAAATCAAAATTTAAATGTTAAATTTGTTTGGAAGTTGTATTTGGAACATAGTTAAAAGCTAGAACACACAACCTGTGAGATTTGAGCTTATTTACATGGTTACATTATTTAACCATAAATATTTTATTCTTGTGTGTTTTCTTCTCTATAACTGCAATCTTTGCTTTGTTCCATTCTATATGTCTATTATTTAGTGTATTTACATGCTTGCATATGATTGAGGCCATATTTGATTATTAACTCACTTATCCCAAATAAAGCCTACCCTTTTATGTCACCCTTGTTAGCCACCTTGAGCTTTTTAATCCCCTTTTGTTTTATAACCACATTACTAGCCTTAAGCAGAAAAACAAATTAAAAATTTCAAGTTGAATCCTTGGTTAGCTTAAGATAGATATTGTGTATAATTTAAGTGTGAAAAATTTTATGGGAACATGGGATGATAAAAAAAAGTAGGGAATTGAATTGAATACGTTATTTGAAAATTTGGGAAACATGCTCATGTGAAATCAAAATAATTAAATTACCATGTGCATTGATAAAAAAAAATAAAAATAATTAAAAAATAGAAAAAAAATTATTAAGTAATTAAATAAGGGGATACAAAAAAAATTATTACTCCAAATGCAAAATAAAAAGAATCAATGCACATGGGACAAAATTAAAAAATAAGTTTGATACATGAGCATGTAATAGAAAAGTGAAAAAATTTGGGTAGCTAGGTAAAGTATTTTAAATTGTATAAAGTATGTATATGTTAGGTGAGATCTTAGACTAATCAAGGATTTACTTTGTTAGCTCACTTAGCCTTATATATGTATCCTTACATTTACCTCAGCCCCATTACAACCCTGAAAAGACCTCATGATGTTTGCATTGGTATACTACATATTTGTTGATTGGTTAAATGAAGAACAAAGCTTAGAAAGCATGACTAGGGAAGAGTAGAGTGATTGACCCTAGACACTTAAGAGATTAGAGCGATATACACTACCAGTAAGGGTTCAACGCTTAATTCTATGTTCCCTGCTTTCATGAGCTATCTTCTTCTTGCAAGTTATTTGTATTGTATTTTGTGATTTAAATTAGTGAAATCCAATTCATATTTATTCTTGAAGGATTTATTTACTTTTTCACCAAGTAGGTAGAATCATTTTAGCATGTAGTTGCATTCACATTCATAGGTTGCATTGCATGAGTCTTGCCTCTCCCTACTCATTTATTTAGTCTCCTTGAACTTAGCATGAGGACATGCTAATGATTAAGTGTGGAGAGGTTGATAAACCACTATTTTATGGTTTATATTGTATTTAATTGAGTAGTTTTATCAAGCTTTTCACCCACTTATTCATATGATTTGCATGATTTTACAATTCCTTCCTAGTTTAGTTCTATGATTGAAAATATGCTTCTTTCGTCTTAATTTCGCTAATCTTAATCCTCTCTTATTACCATTCGATGCCTTGATCTGTGTGTTAAGTGTTTCAGGCTTCATAGGGCAGGAATGGCTTAGAGAATGAAGAGGAAGCGTGCAAAAATGGAAGGAACACAAGGAATTGAGGAGATGACCAACGAGAAGTCACGCGGTCGCATGGCTCACGCGACCGCGTGAAATGGAAGAAATCAGAGTGACGAGTTTGCGTGCCTGACGCGACCGGGCGGATTGGAAGCTGCATGGACGACGCGCACGCGTGGTACGAAAAAACGCTGAGTGACGTGATCGCGTGGATGACGCGGTCGCGTGACATGCACGATCTGCAGAATTACAAAAGTCGCTGGCAGAGATTCTGGGCCGCATTTCAACCCAGTTTTCAGCCCAGAAACACAGATTAAAATTAGAGAACATGTAAAGACTCAAAAGAGGATATATTGATAATACACTTTTTCATAATTTAGATGTAATTTTTAGAGAGAGAGGCTCTCTCCTCTCTCTTAGGATTAGGATTAGGATTTTTAGAAATTAGGAATATTTCTTCTTCATCTCAGTTTCTACTTTTATTTATTACTTTAGTTGATTACTTGATGTTGCCAATTTGGCTTATGGATTTCTATGTTCAATCTAACTTTCTATTTAATATAATTCGAGGTATTTCAGATCTATGATTTGTTTCTTTTATTTATGATATAAATAATTTAGATTTTTCTACCTTTTGGCTCTAGTTGATTAATTGGTGACTCTTGAGTCATCAAACTCATTGTTGACTGAAAATTGGAATTCTTCAAGAATTAATTCGAGTTCCACTAACTCTAGCCTTTCCCAAGGAAAGACTAGGACTTGAGGAATTAAAATTAATTCATCCACTTAACTTACCTTCATAGTTAGAGGTTGACTTAGTGAGAGAAAAATCTAATTCTCATTACAATTGATAAGGATAACTGGGATAGGATTTCCAGTTCTCATACCTTGCCAAGAGCTTTACTAGTTATTATTTTGATGACTTGTTATTTTATATTACTTGTTCAACCCTTTTGAAAACCCCAAAATATTCCTTTGCATAGCCAACAGTAAGAACATACCTCCCTGCAATTCCTTGAGAAGACGACCCAAGGTTTAAATACTCGGTTATCAATTTTAAAGGGGTTTGTTACTTGTGACAACCAAAACATTTGTACGAAGGGATTTTTAACTGGTTTAGAATTTATACTCACAAAGTGACTATATTTTTACAAAATTCTTTACTAGCAAAAATCCCAACGTCAACACTTCAACCAAACGACCGCACCTGCCATGTAAACTCAAAGTTAAGAAACAAACGATGCAGAAATATTATCACTATGATGAATAATTCCTAGCCTACTCATTCTCTCTTTAGCAATGTTCTAAAAACCAGACCGGACCGGTTGATCAAACCAGTTCAACTGAGAACCGGTGTAAAAAATGATACGATCCTCTTCCTAAAATTTCCAATCTCAAAATTGCTGAAAAACTGTTGAATTGGCCGGTAACAGTTGGTTGGACCGGACCAAAAACCGACCGGTTCATAAGAAACGACGTCATTTTCATTTTTTTAAGATAAAAATAAAAAAACCCCCACCCCCCACGCGAGTCCCTCACCCGCATACCCCTCCAACCCCACACACACTAAACACCAACACAATCAAGCCCTAAGGTTCCCCAAAGGCAAAACCTAAAATTCGGCTTCATCAATGGAACTGCCGCCGTCGTCCGTGGTTGTCGGCATCTCCGTGGCCTCCTCCTTCCCCTGTCCCAAATCCATGCGGCCAGACCTTCTCTTCTAGGCTTTCTAGCTCGGCACATCGTCCTGTCTTCGTCGGTGACTTTGGTGTTTAAGGCTTCCATCTGCTGCGCCGTCGTGTCGCCGTCATCGTCTTGCTGTCGGTGGAAGGTTAGTGAATTTGTTTTTTATTTTGAGCTGTCAAATGATGAACGGATAATTTATACGCTTTTTGGCATTGTTTTTAGTATGTTTTAGTTAGTTTTTATTATGTTTTTATTAGTTTTTAGTTAAAATTCACTTTTCTGGACTTTACTATGAGTTTATGTGTTTTTCTGTGATTTCAGGTATTTTCTGGCTGAAATTGAGGGACCTGAGCAAAAATCTGATTCAGAGGCTGAAAAGGACTGCAGATGCAGTTGGATTCTGACCTCCCTGCACTCGAAGTGGATTTTTTGGAGCTACAAAAACCAAATTGGCGCGCTCTCAATTGCGTTGGAAAGTAGACATCCTGGGCTTTCCAGCAATGTATAATAGTTTTGCCCGAGAATTGATGGCCCAAACAGGCGTTCTAAGTCAGCTCAAGAATTCTGGCGTAAAACACCGGAACTGGCACAAGAATGGGAGTTAAACGCCCAAACTGGCACAAAAGCGGGCGTTTAACTCCAAGAGAAGCCTCTACACAAAAATACTTCAATTCTCAGCCCAAGCACACACCAAGTGGGCCCGGAAGTGGACTTATACGTCATTTACTCATTTCTGTAAACCCTAGGCTACTAATTCTCTATAAATAGGACCTCTTACTATTGTATTTTCATCTCGGTTCTTCTGGTTCCCTCTCCGGGGCCGAAGCCAATGATCACTATTATCACTTATGTATTTTCAACGGTGGAGTTTCTACACACCATAGATTAAGGTGTGGAGCTCTGCTGTACCTCGAGTATTAATGCAATTACTATTGTTCTTCTATTCAATTCGGCTTATTCTTGTTCTAAGATATCACTTGTTCCTTTTGATCATGTTTTTATGATTGAACCCTCTTTGGGAGGCTGGCCATTTGGCCATGCCTAGACCTTGTTCTTATGTATTTTCAACGGTGGAGTTTCTACACACCATAGATTAAGGTGTGGAGCTCTACTGTACCTCGAGTATTAATGCAATTACTATTGTTCTTCTATTCAATTCGGCTTATTGTTGTTCTAAGATATCACTTGTTCCTCAACTTGATGAATGTGATGATCCGTGACACTCATCATCATTCTCACCTATGAACGTGTGCCTGACAACTACCTCCGTTCTACCTTAGATTGAGTGGATATCTCTTGGATCCCTTAATCGGAATCTTCATGGTATAAACCTTATCTGTGGTATTCTGAGTAGGATTCAAGGATTGAATGACTGTGACGAGCTTCAAACTCGCGATTGTGGGGCGTTAGTGACAGACGCAAAAGAATCACTGGATTCTATTCCGACATGATCGAGAACCGACAGCTGAATAGCCGTGCTGTGACAGAACGCGTTGAACATTTTCATTGAGAGGACGGGACTGTAGCCGCTGACAACAGTGATGCCCAACATACAGCTTGCCATGGAATGGAGTAAGAAGGATTGGATGAAGACAGTAGGAAAGCAGAGAGACGGAAGGGACAAAGCATCTCGATACGCTTATCTGAAATTCTCACCAATGAATTACATAAGTATCTCTATCCTTATTTTATGTTTTATGTTATCCTCCATACTCATTTGAGTTCGTTTGACTGAGATTTACAAGATGACCATAGCTTGCTTCATACCAACAATCTCCGTGGGATCGACCCTTACTCGCGTAAGGTTTATTACTTGGACGACCCAGTGCACTTGCTGGTTAGTTGTGCGAAGTTGTGATAAAGAGTTGAGCTTACAATTGTGCGCACCATGTTGATGGTGCCATTGATGATCATAATTTCGTGCCCCAAGTTTTTGGCGCCGTTGCCGGGGATTGTTTGAGTTTGGACAACTGACGGTTCATCTTGTTGCTTAGATTAGGTATTTTTCAGAATTTTTAAGAATGAATTCTAGTGTTTCAAGGTGATGTTCTTATCATCACCAAAGCTGATTGATTTTCATCAATTTAGCTCTTGAATGAAATGTTCTGCTGAAGCTTGGCTAGCCATGTCTAAT
>NC_029775.3:83773637-83775080 GCF_000817695.3 Arachis duranensis | reverse complement strand
TTTCTTGTTTGAGTCTAGTGTCTCATTTTAAGTTTGGTGTCAATTGCATGTTTCTGTTCTTGCATTTTTCATGTGTCTTCATTGATCTTCAAGTTGTTCTTGATGATTTACTTGCTCTGATCTTTAAATTCTCTTGTTTTGTTTATTTTGTTGTTTCTCATATGCATTCTCAATTTGTTAGTGTCAGTAGTATACAAACTTCTAAGTTTGGTGTCTTGCATGCATTGTTTATTTGATCTTAGTTTCATTTTGATTATTCCTCATTATTAAAAATCCAAAAAAATTTTTAATTTGTGTCTTTTCAAGTCAATAATAAAGAGAATTGAAGATTCAGAACATACAGCAGAGGAATTACACAGAAAAAGCTGGGCGTTCAAAATGCCCAGTGAGGAAGGAAAAACTGGCGTTTAAACGCCAGCCAGGGTGCCTGGCTGGGCGTTTAATGCCCAAATGGGTAGCATTTTGGGCGTTAAACGCCAGAATGGATACCATTCTGGGCGTTTAACACCAGGATGGCACAAGAGGGAAGATTTTGTTTTTAATGCAAATTTTTTTCAAGTTTCCATAATTTTTCAAAATCAAATCTTTTTCAAATCATATCTTTTCAATCATATATTTTCAAAATCAATTTCTTTCCATTTTCAAAAATACTTGCTAACAATTAATGATTGATTCAAACATTTCAAGTATATTGCCTTTTCTGTTGAGAAAGGTTTAATATTTGAATCATATCTTTTCTTGTTAGCCAGGTCATTAATTTTAAAAATCAAATCTTTTTAAATTATTTTTCAATCATATCTTTTCAATCATATCTTTTTAAAATCATAACTTTTCAATCATATCTTTTTAATCACATCTTTTTCAAAATAGTTTTCAATCATATCTTTTTGATTTCTAATTTCAAAATCTTTTTCAAATTTCACTTAATTTCTTTCCCAATCTTAATTTTCGAAAATCAATTACCATTTTTCAAAATTTCTTTTAATTAATTCACTGTAATTTTTGAAAATTTCTTTCCCTCTTCTCACATCCTTCTATTTATGGACTAACACTCCTCCTCAATGCACAATTCGAACTCTATCTTTTTAAGTTCGAATTCTTCTACCTCTTCCTTCTATTTTTCTTTTCCTCTGACACCTCAAGGAATCTCTATACTGTGACATAGAGGATTCCATATTTTCTTGTTCTCTTCTCTTTCATATGAGCAGGAGCAAAGACAAAAGCATTCTTGTTGAGGCTGACCCTGAACCTGAAAGGACCTTGAAGCGAAAGCGAAGAGAAGCTAAAGCACAACTCTCTGTAGAGGACCTAACAGAAATCTTCAAAGAAGAAGACATGGCAGCCGAAAACAACAACAATGCAAACAATGCAAGGAAGGTGCTGGGTGACTTTACTGCACTTACTCCCGACTTCTATGGGAGAAGCATCTCTATCCCTGCCATT
>NC_029775.3:83768043-83773565 GCF_000817695.3 Arachis duranensis | reverse complement strand
AGAAGGAAGGTGAATCCCTCTATGAAGCTTGGGAAAGATATAAACAATTGATCAGAAAGTGTCCTTCTGATATGCTTTCTGAGTGGACCATCATAGGTATCTTCTATGATGGTCTATCTGAACTGTCCAAGATGTCATTGGACAGCTCTGCTGGAGGATCTCTTCATCTGAAGAAGACGCCTGCAGAAGCTCAAGAACTCATTGAAATGGTTGCAAATAACCAATTTATGTACACTTCTGAAAGGAATCCTGTAAACAGTGAGACGAATCAGAAGAAAGGAGTTCTTGAGATTGATACTCTAAATGCCATACTGGCTCAGAACAAAATATTGACTCAGCAAGTCAATATGATTTCTCAAAGTCTGTCTGGAATGCAAGCTGCACCAGGCAGTACTAAGGACGCTTCATCTGAAGAAGAAGCTTATGATCCTGAGAACCCATCAATGGAAGAGGTGAATTACATAGAAGAACCCTATGGAAACACCTATAATTCTTCATGCAGAAATCACCCAAATCTCTCATGGAAGGATCAACAGAGACCTCAACAAGGTTTCAACAACAATAATGGTGGAAGAAACAGGTTTAGCAATGGCAAGCCTTTTCCATTATCTTCTCAGCAACAGACAGAGAATTCTAAGCAGAGCCTCTCTGACTTAGCAACCATGGTCTTGAATCTAATCAAAACCACTCAAAGTTTCATGACTGAAACAAGGTCTTCCATTAGAGACTTGGAGGCACAAGTGGGTCAGCTGAGTAAGAAAGTTACTGAACTCCCTCCTAGTACTCTTCCAAGCAATACAGAAGAGAATCCAAAAGGAGAGTGCAAGGCCATCAACATGGCTAAACTTGGAGAGGAGAAAGAGGCAGTGAGCGCCAATGAGGAAGGCCTCAATGGACGTCCACTGGCCTCCAATGAGTTCCCTAATGAGGAACCATGGGAATCTGAGGCTCACACTGAGACCATAGAGATTCCATTTGATTTACTTCTGCCATTCATGAGCTCTGATGAGTATTCTTCCTCTGAAGAGGATGAAGATGTCACTGAAGAGTAAGTTGCTAAGTACCTTGGAGCAATCATAAAGCTAAATGACAAGTTATTTGGTAATGAGACTTGGGAGGATGAACCCCCTTTGCTCACCAAAGAACTGGATGACTTGACTAGGCAGAGATTACCTCAAAAGAGACAGGACCCTGGAAAGTTCTCAATACCTTGTACAGTAGGCACTGTGACCTTTAAGAAGGCTCTGTGTGACCTAGGGTCAAGCATAAACCTCATGCCCCTCTCTGTAATGGAAAGCTAGGGATCTTTGAGGTACAAGCTGCAAGAATCTTACTAGAGATGGCAGACAATTCAAGAAAACAAGCTTATGGACTTGTAGAGGATGTTCTGGTGAAGATTGAAGACCATTACATCCCTACTGATTTTATAGTCCTAGAGACTGGGAAGTGCATGGATGAATCCATCATCCTTGGCAGACCCTTCCTAGCCACAACAAAGGCTGTGATTGATGTTGACAGAGGAGAATTGATCATTCAAGTGAATGAAGAATCCCTTGTGTTTAAGGCTCAAGGATATCCCTCTGTAACCATAGAGAGGAAGCATGAAAAGATTCTCTCAAAACAGAGTCAAACAGAGCCCCCACAGTCAAACTCTAAGTTTGGTGTTGGGAGGCCACAACCAACTTCTAAGTTTGGTGTTGAATCCCCACATTCAAACTCTAAGTTTGGTGTTGGGAGGTTCCAACATTGCTCTGAGTATCTGTGAGGCTCCATGAGGGCCCACTGTCAAGCTAATGACATTAAAGAAGCGCTTGTTGGGAGGCAACCCAATGTTATATTTATCTATTTTCCATTATTATTTTATGTTTTCTGTAGGTTGATGATCATGGGAAGTCACAAAATCAAGTGAAAAAGCAAAAACAGAAAAGAAAAACAGCACACCCTGGAGGAAAAGTTGCTGGCGTTTAAACGCCAGTAAGGGCAGCAAAAGGCGTTTAACGCCCATTTGGCATCATTCTGGGCGTTTAATGCCAGAAAGACACACCAGACTGGCGTTAAACGCCAGGAAAGGGCAAGAAGCTGGCATTAAACGCCAGAAATGGGTACCAGCCCGGCGTTTAACGCCAGAATTGGCAAAAAAGAGCATTTTTGCTCGCCACTTGGTGCAGGGATGAATTTTCCTTGACACCTCAGGATCTGTGGACCCCACAGGATCCCCACCTACCCCACCACTCTCTCTCTTCTTCACCTATTCACCAATCACCTCAACACCTCTTCCCCAAAAACCCTTCACCTATCAAATCCCACTATTCTCTTCACCACTCACATCCATCCTTCATAAAACCCCACCTACCTCACCATTCAAATTCAAACCACTTTCCCTCCCAAACCCACCCATAATGGCTGAGCCATACACCCCCTCTCCACTCCTATATAAACCCATCTTCACTCCTTCATTTTCACACAACCTAAACACTACTTCTCCCCCTTGGCCGAACCACAAAGCCACCTCCATCTCCTCTATTTCTTCTTCTTCTACTCTCTCCTTTCTTCTTTTGCTCGAGGACGAGCAAACCTTCTAAGTTTGGTGTAGTAAAAGCATTGCTTTTTGTTTTTCCATAACCATTTATGGCATCTAAGGCCGGAGAAACCTCTAGAAAGAGGAAAGGGAAGGCAAAAGCTTCCACCTCCGGGTCATGGGAGATGGAGAGAATCATCTCAAGGGTGCATCAAGACCACTTCTATGAAGTTGTGACCATGAAGAAGGTGATCCCCGAGGTCCCTTTCAAACTCAAAAAGAGTAAATATCCGGAGATCCGACATGAGATCCGAGGAAGAGGTTGGGAAGTTCTTACCAACCCCATTCAACAAGTCATAATTTTAATGGTTCAAGAGTTCTATGCCAATGCATGGATCACCAAGAACCATGATCAAAGTGTGAACCCGGACCCAAAGAATTGGCTTACAATGGTTTGGGGGAAATGCTTAGATTTTAGTCCGGAAAATGTAAGGTTGGCATTCAACTTGCCCATGATGCAAGGAGATGAACACCCCTACACTAGAAGGATCAACTTTGATCAAAGGTTGGACCAAGTCCTCATAGACATTTGTGAAGAGGGCGCTCAATGGAAGAGAGATTCAAGAGGGAAGCCGGTTCAACTGAGAAGGCATGACCTCAAGCCTATGGCTAGATGATGGTTGGAGTTTATTCAACGCTCAATCATTTCCACTAGCAATCGGTCCGAAGTTACTATAGATCGGGCTATCATGATTCATAGCATCATGATTGGAGAGGAAGTAGAAGTTTATGAGGTTATATCCCAAGAACTTTATAAGGTGGCGGACAAGTCCTCTACCTTGGCAAGGTTAGCCTTCCCTCATCTCATTTGTCACCTCTGTTATTCAGTTGGAATTGACATAGAGGGAGACATCCTTATTGATGAGGATAAGCCCATCACTAAGAAAAGGATGGAGCAAATAAGAGATCCCACTCATCATGAAATTCCTGAGATGCCTCAAGGGATGCACCTTCCTCCACAAAACTATTGGGATCAAATCAACACCTCCCTAGGAGAATTGAGTTCTAACATGGGACAACTAAGGATGGAGCACCAAGAACATTCCATTCTCCTCCATGAAATTAGAGAAGATCAAAGAATCATGAGAGAGGAGCAACAAAGGCAAAGAACAAGCCGCCATCACTAAGGTGGACCCGTTCTTTAATCTCCTTGTTCTTTATTTTTCTGTTTTTCAAATTTTTATGCTTTAATGCCTATCTATGTTTGTGTCTTATGATCATTAGTGTCTTAGTGTCTATGCCTTAAAGTTATGAATGTCCTATGAATCCATCACCTTTCTTAAATGAAAAATGTTCTAAAATGAAAAAGAGAAGAATTGCATGAATTTTGAATTTTATAACAGATTAATTATTTTGATGTGGTGGCAATACTTTGACTTCTGAATGTATGCTTGAACAGTGCATATGTCTTTTCAATTTGTTGTTCATGAATGTTGGCTCTTGAAAGAATGATGAAAAAAGGAGACATGTTACTGAGGATCTGAAAAATCATAAAAATGATTCTTGAAGTAAGAAAAAGTAGTGAATACAAAAAAAAGAGAAAAAAAAAAGAGAAAAAAAGTCATGATCCAAGGCAAAAAGAGTGTGCTTAAGAACCCTGGACACCTCTAATTGGGGACTCTAGCAAAGCTGAGTCACAATCTGAAAAGGTTCACCCAGTTATGTGTCTGTGGCATGTATGTATCCGGTGGTAATACTGGAAGACAGAATGCTTTGGGCCACGACCAAGACTCATAAAGTAGCTGTGTTCAAGAATCATCATACTTAACTAGGAGAATCAATAACACTATCTGGATTCTGAGTTCCTATAGAAGTCAATCATTCTGAATTTCAAAGGATTGAGTGAGATACCAAAACTGTTCAGAGGTAAAAAGCTAAAAGTCTCGCTCATCTAATTAATACTGATCTTCATAGATGTTTTTGGAATTCATTGCATATTCTCTTCTTTTTATCCTATTTGATTTTTAGTTGCTTGGAGACAAGCAACAATTTAAGTTTGGTGTTGTGATTAGCGGATAATTTATACGCTTTTTGGCATTATTTTTAGTATGTTTTTAGTATGTTTTAGTTAGTTTTTATTATATTTTTATTAGTTCTTAGTTAAAATTCACTTTTCTGGACTTTACTATGAGTTTGTGTGTTTTTCTGTGATTTCAGGTATTTTCTGGCTGAAATTGAGGGACCTGAGCAAAAATTTGATTCAGAGGCTGAAAAGGACTGTAGATGCTGTTGGATTCTGACCTTTCTGCACTCGAAGTGGATTTTCTAGAGCTATAGAAGCCCAATTGGTGCGTTCTCAATTGCGTTGAAAAGTAGACATCCTGGGCTTTCCAGCAATGTATAATAGTTCATACTTTTCCCGGGATTTGATGGCCCAAACAGGCATTCCAAGTCAGCTCAAGAATTCTGGCGTAAAATGCCGGAACTGGCACAAGAATGGGAGTTAAACGCCCAAACTGGCACAAAAGCTGGCGTTTAACTCCAAGAGAAGCCTCTACATGGCACAAAAGCTGGTGTTTAACTCCAAGAAGAGTCTATACACGAAAATGCTTCAATTCTCAGCCCAAGCACACACCAAGTGGGCCCGGAAGTGGATTTATACGTCATTTACTCATTTCTGTAAACCCTAGGCTACTAATTCTCTATAAATAGGACCTCTTACTATTGTATTTTCATCTCGGTTCTTCTGCTTCCCTCTCCGGGGCCGAAGCCAATGATCACTATTATCACTTATGTATTTTCAACGGTGGAGTTTCTACACACCATAGATTAAGGTGTGGAGCTCTGCTATACCTCGAGTATTAATGCAATTACTATTGTTCTTCTATTCAATTCGGCTTATTCTTGTTCTAAGATATCACTCGTTCCTCAACTTGATGAATGTGATGATCTGTGACACTCATCATCATTCTCACCTATGAACGTGTGCCTGACAACCACCTCC
>NC_029775.3:83765484-83766621 GCF_000817695.3 Arachis duranensis | reverse complement strand
GCTTTTCACAATCAATCCTGATAGTTTCTGATATCCTGACTAAGATTTACAAGATAACCATAGCTTGCTTCAAGCCGACAATCTCTGTGGGATCGACCCTTGCTCACGCAAGGTATTACTTGGACGACCCAGTACACTTGCTGGTTAGTTGTGCGGGATTGCAAAAGTGTTATTGCAATTTCGTGCACCAAGTTTTTGGCGCCGTTGCCGGGGATTGTTGAGTTTGGACAACTGACGGCTTATCTTGTTGCTTAGATTAGGACTTTTTGTTTTGTTGGTTTAGAGTCTTTTTTATTTTAGTTGAGTCTAGTTTCATATTCTAAGTTTGGTGTCAATTGCATGCTTTTGTTTTTCTTTTAATTTTCGATTTTTGCATGTTCTTAGTCCCTTTTTGATTCATAAAAATTCTAAGTTTGGTGTCCTCTTGGTGTTCTTCCCTTAAAAATTTTCGAAAACTGTGTGTTTGATTTTCTAAAATTTTAAGTTTGGTGTCTTTTTGTGTTTTTCTCTTTCCTCTTTTCAAAATCAAATCTTTTTCATAAAAACTTTTCAATCATATCTTTCTAATTACTGTTTTCAAAATCTTTTTAATTAACTAATTGATTCAGTTCTCAATTTGCTTTGATCTTGTTTGCTTTTTAATTTTCGAATTTTTTCTTTAATTTTCTTTTGTTTTATTTAATTTTTTTTCGTAAATTCAAAAAAAAAAAACAAACAAAATTTATCTCTTTGCAATCATTATCATTTCCCTTTTGTCCATTATGGACTTAAGTGGGATTAATCAGTCCAAAAGGACTCTGGGGTCATATGCTAACCCCATTACAGCTGCGTATGGGAGTAGCATTTGTACACCTCCCATCAAAGCAAGCAGCTTTGAACTAAATTCTCAACTCATTATCATAGTGCAGCAAAATTGCCAGTATTCCGGTCTTCCACAGGAAGAACCTACTGAGTTTCTGGCACAGTTTTTACAAATTGCTGACACAGTACATGATAAAGAGGTTGATCAGGATGTCTACAGACTACTACTGTTTCCATTTGCTGTAAAAGATCAAGCTAAAAGGTGGTTGAATAACCAACCTACAGCAAGCATAAAAACATGGAAACAGTTGTCAGACAAATTCCTGAATCATTTTT
>NC_029775.3:83760073-83761759 GCF_000817695.3 Arachis duranensis | reverse complement strand
GGCACTCATTTCTGCAATAGACAGCTATACTCTGCTATGGTCAGATATGGAATTAGCCATAAAGTGGCAACTCCGTATCATCCACAGACAAATGGGCAAGCTGAAGTCTCTAACAGAGAGCTAAAAAGAATCCTAGAACGGATTGTGATGGCCCGAAGAAAGGATTGGGCAAAGAGCTTGGATGATGCTCTGTGGGCATACAGAACAGCATTCAAGACTCCTATAGGAACCTCTCCATACCAACTGGTGTGTGGGAAGGCCTGTCATTTGCCTGTGGAACTGGAACATAAAGCCTACTGTGCAACCAGATTCCTAAACATGGATGCACAGTTAGCTGGTGAAAAAAGACTGCTCCAGCTAAATGAGCTAGAGGAGTTCAGACTCAATGCCTTTGAAAATGCAAAAATTTATAAGGAAAAGGCAAAGAAGTGGCATGACAAGAAGTTGTCCTCCAGAGTCTTTGAGCCAGGACAAAAAGTTCTGCTTTTCAACTCTAGGCTCAGACTGTTTCCAGGAAAACTTAAATCCCGATGGAGGGGTCCGTATGTGATTACAGGAGTGTCACCATATGGATACGTTGAGCTTCAGGATATTGATTCTGACAAGAAGTTCATTGTTAATGGACAGAGAATCAAGCATTATCTTGAAGGGAATTTTGAGCAGGAGTGCTCAAAACTGAGACTTGAGTGATTCTCAGTGAAGGTCCAGCTAAAGACAGTAAAGAAGCGCTTGCTGGGAGGCAACCCAGTCATTAGTAGGTTATCTGTTTTATTTAATAAAAGTTTGATACATATTCTCAAGGGGTGATCATCAAAATTGGAGGAATTCACAGAGTTACAGAAGGATTCAGCTCAAAAAGCAGAGAAAATGAGCTTACTGGCGAAAAAACGCCAGTAAGGTGCCATTTTGGGCGTTAAACGCCAGAATGGGCACCATTCTGGGCGTTTAACGCCAGGTGTGCAGCATCCTGGGCGTTTTGAAAAAAAATGCCCAGTGATAAAGGCTTTCTGGCATTTAACGCCAGCCAGGGCACCTGGCTGGGCGTTAAACGCCCAAAAGGGGTGCCAAATGGGCGTTAAACGCCAGAATGAGTGCCATTCTGGGCGTTTAACGCCAGAAAGGTGGGGGGACCACAATTTTGTTTTCAACTCAGATTTTTTCAAACTTTCCTTTTCTTTCCCATATTTTTCTACAAAAACACATTTCAATCTCTCATCATTCACTTTCAAATTTTCAAAATCATTCTTCAAATCTTCGAAATCATAATGCACTTCAACCTTTCATCATTCACTTTCAAATCTTCACAAATCAAAACCATTCTTCAAATCTATTTCCAATTAATCCCAAATCTTCTTCAAAAACTCACCCTTTTCTCAATTTCTTTCCATATCTTCTCAAATCTCCTTTCAAATCTCTCTTTTTTTCGAAAAAAGCTCTCCCCCTCACCTTATAAATTCGTGTTTGGCTTCCTCATTCCACCACACCATTCGAATTTCCTCTTCCTCTCTCTCTCTCTTCTCTCCTTTCTTCTCTTTTTGCTTGAGGACAAGCAAAACCTCTAAGTTTGGTGTGCTTTTCCGTGATCACTAAGCCAAGATTCATCAAGATCATGGCTCCTAAGGGAAAACAAACCAACTCACGAGGAAAGAAAGAGACTAATCCAAAGAATCTTTGGAATCAAGAGAA
>NC_029775.3:83752818-83757427 GCF_000817695.3 Arachis duranensis | reverse complement strand
TGGATTCTATTCCGGCCTGACCGAGAACCGACAGATGAATTCCGCGTGCTGTGACAGAGCATATGCAATCGCTTTCACTGAGAGGATGGGAGGTAGCCATTGACAACGGTGAAACCCTACATATAGCTTGCCATGGAAGGAGACTTGCGTGTTTGAAGAAGAAGACAGTAGGAAAGCAGAGATTCAGAAGATGGAGTATCTCTAAACCTCAACCTATTCTCCATTACTGCAAAACAAGTAATCATTTCATGTTCTTTTGCTTTTCACAATCAATCCTGATAATTTCTGATATCCTGACTAAGATTTACAAGATAACCATAGCTTGCTTCAAGCCGACAATCTCTGTGGGATCGACCCTTGCTCACGCAAGGTATTACTTGGACGACCCAGTACACTTGCTGGTTAGTTGTGCGGAGTTGCAAAAGTGTGATTGCAATTTCGTGCACCAACTTGCTGGTTAGTTGTGCAAAGTTTTGATAAAGAGTTGAGATTGCAATTGAGCGTACCATGTTGATGGCGCCATTGATGATCACAATTTCGTGCACCATCAAACCCAAAAAACCCCTAGGCTACTTGAGGTTTTTTGGTTGTTTCCAATCCAGCACAGCCTTGGATGAGAGCGAAAGTGACCCTTGGATTTATTTTTCCCCTGTTTCAATCAACATTTCATTTATTTTTTAAATTTGTGTATTGGTCTTTTGTTATTCAGTCTTTTAAGCATTTAGTCAAATATTCAAGTTGTAGCAGCACTTCATTGCTTCAAAGTTCAAACAAAACAAAATTGAGACAATTCAAGAATAAGCTAAAAAGTGTGAAGAAACCGAGTCTTTCTACCAAAAATTACATAGCTAAAATCAAGAAATTTGTTTTTGATTTTGAGCTGTTTCAGTGTTATGAATTTAATTTTGAATGTCTGCTGAGTGATTTGTGATTTTTGAATCTGAAATTAATTAATTTGTGATCAGTGTTTTGAATTTGAAATTTGTGATCAGTGATTTGTTATGCTGCATTGCTGCTGTTGGTATTTAATTTGTTGTTGAAATAGTTACTGATTTGTTGAAATAGTTACTTATTTGTTTAATTTCTGAATGCTCGGTTCTTTTCCTTCCTTTTAATTTCTGAAATTTTTGTTTAGATTTTCTTGTAATGTTTTGTATGTTTGTTGCTGTTTTGTAATTGCTGGTTATTGGGTGCAGGTTTAGTGTCATCACTGATTTAGAATGTTTTATAATGTACAATGTTTGTTGCTGTTTTGTAATTGCTGGTTGCAGGTTTAGTGTGATTATTGGTTAATATTTTGTAGTGTTTGATGCTGAAGGCTGATTATTGAGTTCAGATATAGTTGTTTATTTTGACTTGGGTAAAGAGACTTATGGTCAATTTTTCCTGCCTTATACCAATTCAGATGATTATTTTTAGAGGATGAGCACTTATTTATGTATCTTGAGAAACTGTTTCTGTTTGTTTTGAGCACTTAGTGTCACTAAGAAAGCTTAGTTTTGCCAAATGGTCTTCAAAGCAACTCATCCAAAATGCTGCTACACAAATCCAAGGCTATTGTCTCTTAAAGCCTGCATGCTCCTTCATTTGGTGAAGCCTTTCTAGCACTAGTCCACTGCCAACTTTGTTATTAATAATGTTATCAAATTTGTTTATCCAAGTACTATCTTTATTTTTTTCAGTTGGATTTATGATAATTCATTTGATATTTTTCCTATTCTTGTGAGATATTTCTTTTAACATTTTGTGTACTGATGAAGAATTGTACTTGCTTGGTATCATGCTTTCATCTGACAATTTTGTAATTACTATAAAAAAAGAAATCCTAAAAAAGTAATTCACCACTCCATTGGAAAAATTTCATACTACCCTATACCCTAAACTTAATACTTGCATATTTATAATTTATTTATTATTTTATTCTAAAATAGTTTTTTCGGTTGAACCACTAGTTGAACCAATTAGACCAATAAACCAATGAACCAGTAACTAGAGCGGTTTGATGACCGGTCCGGTTCTCAGAACCTTGCTCTTTAGTGTTAACACTTCCTACTAAGACAAAGCATACAAATAGTTCAACTCTTGGTACTAGTGAAGCTGTAGCTTGTGTTGTCCTCCGAGAGAGTCTCTTTCTGCAACACTTGCACAAATGAATTAGTAGAAAAAATATCTGTTCTGTCAAATTTCCATATAATTGCATCCTTTCTAGCGGACGACAATCTAACTAGCCATAACCGATCATGAAGTTGATTGAGAAGCTCTGATAAGTCCACATTTGATGATAAATTTTGGTTGAAATTGAGTGGATTTCATCATGTAAACCCACATCTATTCCCTTAAATAGCATGCTTTTGTGTTTTCTTCCTAAATTGTGTCTAATTGTGAAAACATGCTCTTTTATGCTTAAATTAATCAATTTTATTCCATTTACATTCCATTCGATACCTTGATATTTTTTATAAGTGATTTCAGGTGTAATAGGTAGGAATAGCTTGATTAGAATGGAAGAGGAGCATGCAAGTGAGAGGAAACATGAAGAAACAAAGGAGAAAAGGATTTCGAAGTGTGTGTGTGCACAACTTCTTGTGCGTACTGAAAGAGCATTCTTGTTGGTTAGGAATTTCATACAAATAGAATCTCGTTGATAGTATAGTTCCCAACCAACAAACAACACTCAATCAAAGTTTAGAAGGACATATTGTCACAATTCAAAACCAATATAATTCCGGGAGTTTTAATTCCCAGGTCGTCTCCCAAGGACTAGTAATCCATGAGTGCGCAATTTCGCTTGTGAAGGCAAACGGACTTTCAATGAAGAGATAAACAATTAAAGGAATAAAAGAACACTCAAAATTGCAAGTAATGAACTAATAAAGGAATTAAAGAACTAACTATGTAATATGAACAAGTAAGATATAAAAGTGATTGATGTATGTATGTGTGTGTGTCATTCAAAGCATAAATGAAATCTTGGCTTGGGATGAGCTAGGAGGTCCTTTCCTTGTAGGAACCACAACTATGACAATTGTAATAGATTAATCTCACTTTGTTAACCCTTACATCGGAGAGTAGGTTAAGTGAGCATAGTTGTTCTTAATCCACAAATCCTAACTCATTTGCTAATTGCCTTAGCAACAAGTTAGCGTTAGTGGAAACAAGAACAATTAACAATCCAAGAATTATCACTAAATGTTGGACATTCCAACTCTAAGAACCCATATGCTCATTTTCCCCAAGCCAAGACGTGAAAATTTAACAAAATTGACATTTCCACAAACACTTAGTGGGCATAAACACTAAATATGAGAAAATTGAGAAAATGCTTGAAACTATGAGCAACAATTAATCAAAAGCAACAATAGCAACTCAACCAAGCATGTAATAATCATCAATCAACAAAATCATCAACAAGAGATCAAAATTGCAAAAAGTATATATATTAACACTATAACTTTAACTACAAGAAAGAGTATTAAAATTGTAACTATAAAGAGTAGTGTTCCGAGGGTTACCTGAAACGTGTAGCTCGGTCGTCTTGGAAAAGCCCGAGGTGGGGGGACTGATGACCCGAGCTTGGTATGCAGAGTGATTGGTGGTTGTACCTGCAATGACACTCCGATGCTTAAGTTAGCATGGGTCCAAGCAGATATGTGTAGAGTGTGGAATGTGTGCCATACCTGGGTGCTCCAGTGTATTTATAGTAGTTGGCCGTGATCTCCCCTTGGATAAGATATTCTTATCTTTATCTTATCTTTTTGGGAGTTTTATCTCTATCTTTGTGGAACCGCCTTTTCTAGGCCTTTTCGGCCTTTAGGTTTTGGGCTGCGTTCCTTTTGATGGGCCTTCTTAGCTTTGTTGTCCGAGGTCCGACCTCAGGCGTGGGCCTTGGGACGAGGTCGGACCTTTCTTGGATTTTGCCGAGTTGGAGGAGTCCGGTCAGGGTATGAACAGTGCCCCTGCCCGAGTTCGTCCTTTTTGGGAGGTCGAGCTCGGGCATAGTAGTTTTTCAAAATTTCAAAAATGGCCGTTCCTGCATTTATTGCATTTTACCGTTTCTCCTCGATTTCCGTTCGGGCTCTGTGAAGGTATTATTTATTTGCTCCCTTCCTTTTTCTTCGTTTATTCCGTTCCTTCCTGTTTTTCTAAGTTTTCGCCATCTCTTTTTCGAGCACCGCTTCTTCTTTCTCTTTGTTCTTCTTCCCCGAATCTTTCCGCGTGCCTTTCCGGGGTTTCCTCTGCGCCGCCGTTCCGTACTCCTTGCTTTCGGAGCTCGCCGTCTTCGTCTCTTCTTTCCAGGTTTGTTTCCCATGTTTCTCTTTTCTTGTGCACATATGCTTCTGTTTATTTGTGTTGCTCTTGTTTGTTTCTTTTTCTTTATGCCTGGGTTGTCCCGAAAAGAGGCGCCGCCATTGCTTTGTCGTTTGTACATGGGGGGGGCTCTTTTTTTGTTCTCTGGTATTTTGCTCCGGGTTGCTGTATTTTCGTCTTTAAAAGATCTTTGTTTCTTGTTTTGCTGAATGGGTTTTCGCTGTCTGCTTTTTGTGTGATTTTTGCTTGCTGTTGTATTCTTCTTTGTAGGCAAGAATTTTATGTCTCGAAAGGTTCTTCA
>NC_029775.3:83724416-83752650 GCF_000817695.3 Arachis duranensis | reverse complement strand
TTCGGGGGTGGTGCCGCGTTCTGTCCGGTCTTTTAGATTGGCCTCTATTTTCCGTAGTTTTTCTTCTAATTCTCTGCGCTTTCGAGCCTCCCTTCTCAGATCTTGTTCAGTTTCTTTCTGCTTTTTTATGTCCTCTTCGAGTTGTTTCAGTCGGTTTTGTTGGGCCCGGACTGCTTCTAAAATTTCCGAGTTCTTTTCTTTTTCGGAATTTTGTGGATCTTTGTTTGGGAGTGATGTCTTCGGGCGATTCTGTTTGTTTCCTCCTGGAGTGCGTGGTGATAGAGGGCTGTTCAGTCGTTCTCCGGTGTCAACTTCATCCTCTTGTTCTGATGCAGCGTGGTCATTGTTGAGAGGGTCGTCCGCCATGGTAAAGGGATGACTTCCAGGTCCCCGGCAACGGCGCCAATGTTCCGGGGGTTACCTGAAACGTGTAGCTCGGTCGTCTGGGAGAAGCCCGAGGTGGGGGGACTGATGACCCGAGCTTGGTATGCAGAGTGATTGGTGGTTGTACCTGCAATGACACTCCGATGCTTAAGTTAGCATGGGTCCAAGCAGATATGTGTAGAGTGTGGAATGTGTGCCATACCTGGGTGCTCCAGTGTATTTATAGTAGTTGGCCGTGATCTCCCCTTGGATAAGATATTCTTATCTTTATCTTATCTTTTTGGGAGTTTTATCTCTATCTTTGTGGAACCGCCTTTTCTAGGCCTTTTCGGCCTTTAGGTTTTGGGCTGCGTTCCTTTTGATGGGCCTTCTTAGCTTTGTTGTCCGAGGTCCGACCTCAGGCGTGGGCCTTGGGACGAGGTCGGACCTTTCATGGATTTTGCCGAGTTGGAGGAGTCCGGTCAGGGTATGAACAAGTAGTAATTAAGAAATACTTACAATGGAAGCTAGCAAAATCCAAGATAAAAAATGGAAATGGCACTTGAAATGTAAAATCCTAATATAAACCCTAATAGTGTAAAGAGAAAACTAAACCTAAAGCCTCATACTACTATTCTAAAACTACCTTAATAATATGCTATCCTTCTCCAATGTTTGCCCCTTGCATTATGAGCTGTTAGCATTAGAATTGGGCCTCCAAGCCCCTCAAAACATGAGTCACATGCACTTTTAATGAAGGCATGCGTAGGTACCTGTGCGTATGCACAGATTTGTGTGCACGCACACTTGGCCGAAATCTCAGGTTGTGCGTACTCACAAGGAGTTGTGCGCACTCACACTTCGTGATACTTTGGATGACTGTGCGATGCGCTAGATGCTGTGCGCTCGCATACTTGGCCTTGATTTGCTACATGTGCGTAGGCACAAAAGGCTGTGCACACGCACACATCGCTTTGCTCTTCTCCTTTGTTTCTTCATGCTTCCTCCTCCTTGCATGCTCCTCTTCCATTCTCACCCAGCCATTCCTACTTTATACATCTGAAATCACTCACAAATAGTATCAAGGTAAAGAATGAAAGTCAAATGGAATAAAATAGGTTAAATTAGGCACAAAAGAGTATGTTTTCATAATCAAGCATAATTAGGAGGAAAGCTCAAAAGCATGCTATTTAATGGAATAATTGTAGGTTTATATGATAAAATCCTCTCAATTCTAACAAAAAATTATCGTAAAATGTGGATTCATCACGTACGCACAACCTCTTGTGTGTACGCACAAGTACCAGTGCGTGACTTCATTAAAAAGTCACGTGGCTCGCGAATTGGAGGCTTTGGAGGCCCAATTCTGATGGCCTAGAGCTCATATGGAGGGGGCAACACTTGGGGAAACATACCATATCATTAGTAGTAGTATTAGATAGTTTTAAGAGGCTTTAGGTTTTAGTTTTCTCTTAGTTTTTTTTCTCTCAACTTTCTTAGGGTTTTATTAGGGTTTATATTGCAAAGTGCTATTTTCATTTTGATCTTGGATTCTAACTTGCCTCCATTGTAAGTATTTCTTAATTTTTTCTTTAATTACTACACTTGAGTTACACTTTCTTATATTTAAAGACATTCTATTAATATATACATATATTTGCATCTTTAAATTCTAGTTGATGAACTTGATGAATTTTTTGTTATAATATGTTTGTTTGAGTTACTCGTTTTGATTTTGATCATTTGTGGTTCATAATTTTTATCATTTTTCCAATTTTGTCATGTTTTATGATTATGCCTATCAAGTGTTTGTGGAAATGTCAATTTTGATCATGAGATAATTTTCCACTCCATGGCTTGGGAAAAAATGAGCATATGGGATACTAGAGTTGTAATGTCCAACATTTAGTGATAATTCATGGATTGTTAATTATTCTTGTTTTCACTAACACTAGCTTTTTACTAAGGTAATTAGTAAGTTATTTAGGATTTGTGGATTATGAACAACTATGCTCACTTGACTTACTCTTCGATGTTAAAGGTTAACTAAGTAAGATTAATCTATCATAATTGCCATAGTTGTGGTTATGACAAGGAAAAGATTCCCTAGCTCATCCCAAGCTAAGGTTTCATTTATGTTTTGAACCATACACTCCAATCAATCCAAAACTTTACTTGTTCATATTACATAGATAGTTCTTTAATTTGTTTATTGGTTCATTAGTTGTAATTTTGATTGTTCTTTTATTCCTTTAATTGTTATTTCATTATTAAGAATCCCCCTTGATCTTGCAACCAAAATGCACTTGTGGTCACTAGTTTCTTGGGAAGACGACCCGGGATTCTACTCCCGATTAAATTGGTTTTAAATTATGACATCTCTAAATTAAACTTTGGTTGTGAGTCGCCTTGTCGATTGAGACTATACATGCAACGCTAAATCCCATTTCTTCCCTTTTGAGGGAGAGATTTCCTAACTGATGATCCAGCACATACCAAGTTTTTGGCGCCGTTGTCGGGGAACTAAGCGCAATGTGTGCTATAATTTTGGTCGTTATGAATATGTGAATAGTGTGAATACTTGATTTTTGTTTGTTACTTGACATTAATTGGTAGTTAACACCTTTATCTAGATAGTTTTGGTAAGTAGCGAAAGTTAGGACATCTTTTGATTTATTCATTACCCTTGTTAATACCTTTGCATTTTATTTTCCCTTTTCACTATGAGCTATCACCCTTTGACTTGGAGTTTGGTTGTTATCATGTTGTAGGGAATAACAATACCAACATCGGGTCACATCATGGTGTGGGAAGCCAATCTAAGGGGGAGTTACAAGCATGCAATTCTTCGCAACAAGGACCTCCACATGAGCCCTATAATAATAATGCCTACCAACCTCCCATACATAATGTGACTCACTATCATTATAATCCTTCGCCACCAGATGTTTATACCCCCTACCCTCTATATGAGCCACAACCACTAAGCTCTCAAGCCCCTCTATTCTTCCAACCACCAACTTATTCTCATCCATCTTTTCAGCCACTATACATAGAGCAACCTAACATTTACCATCATCCCATGAGGAGGGAAATCTTCAAGCTTTCATGCAAGAGCAACATGAGTTCCATAACAAGTAGGAAACTTACATGGTAACCATTGCCGAAGCCTTATCCTATTTGACTCTTTCTCCTTCAAACAATCACAACACCCACCAAGCTTCCACCTCTAGTGGCCTACCTTCTCAACCTCAACCAAAACCCAAGGAAAGCATTAATGCTATTATCCTATGGAGTGGTACCAAATTAGATGAAGTTGGTCTTAAGCCTACAAGTGTGAGCAAGGAAACCCATAATAAAGAAATAGAAGAGGAAATAGAGGTAGAAGGAGGTGAGAAGGAGGATATTACAAGAGAAGAGGAAGATATATTGAAGGTCAAGGAGCCCAAAAGGATAAATTCCCTTGAGGAGCCCACACTAATTCCTTTTCCGTCGGTAGCTAAAAAAGCTAAGAAGCATGAAGACTTTGACCCCAATGTGGTGGAAATCTTCAAGGATGTGAAAGTTACCGTCCCTCTTTTCCGAGCTATCCAACAAGTTCCAAAGTACGCTAAACTTCTAAAGGATGTTTGCACTCACAAGGAGAAAATTGGTGAGCTAGGTAAGAATCCGGTAAATTAACTCTATCTCTTCTCTTGTTCCGGAGAAGTGTAGTGATCCTGGTCCTTGCCTAGTAACTTGTGTGATTGGTGGGATGAAGTTCATGGATTGCATGTGTGATTTGGGAGCTTGTGTGAGCATCATGTCCCTCCCTATCTATGAAAAGTTGAACTTGTCAGCTTTGAAGTGGTCCATATTAAGATTTGTGTTGGCGAACAAAAGTATTGTATCAGTTGTGGGAATTGCGGAGAATGTCTTGGTAAATATTCAAGAGTTTCTATTTTTGGTAAATTTTCACATTTTGAAGACCCTTCTGATTGATTCGGACAAGCCATCTTCTATCCTCCTTGGGAGGCCATTTTTGAAGACATCCCGGTCCAAGTTATATGCATTTTTAGGGTCTTATTCATTTGAAGCCTAAGGAAAAGTAGTGAAGTCCACCTAGGAGGGAGCCAAGAAACCAACCCATAAAGCATATTCTATCTTTGGTTGTGATCTAATTGAAGAGCGAGTAGTTGAGGCTAATGTGGGACATGAAGAAGAAAAAGTTGTCAAGGAGCCTATATCATGGGAGCACACACAATCCAAGCATGCCAAGGAGTTGGAGATTTTTCTCCTCAGAAAGGTTCCAAATGTTGATCATTGAATTCATGCACGTCCAACTTAAGGACGTTAAACTAAAGTGCTAGGTGGGAGACACCCCACCATGGTAACATTGTTCTAACCCTTCTCTTTTTGTTTATATTTTGACTTAATTGCATTTTTGTTATGTTGGTTCACTTAGGATTAGTTTAATTTTTTAGCATAGATAGGTTAATTTGCATATAGATAATGAATGTATGAATTTTTGGATGTTTGGGGTTGAACTTTTGTTGAGTTAAGGCTTAGTACCTTAGAATTTGAAGAAAATTTTTTTGGCAAAACAGGGCATTGTGCGTGCGCACACCCCTGTGCGTACGCACACAATCACCAAATTTTCCATCTTGTGCGTACGCACCTACCTGTGCGTACGCACACTAGCCTGCGCAGCCCCTATTGGGAGCACTCGCACCTCTCTGTGCGTGTGCATCCCTGTATCTTTCACCCTTTGTGCGTGCGCACCCGCTTGTGCGTACACACAACAACTCTTTTTTCCGCACTCTATGCGTATGCACCCACTTGTGCATATGGCAACTCAATTGCGCTCCCTCTGCTGGAAGCGCTTGCATACCCCTATGTGCGTGCATCCTTGTCATTTTTCTCTTCGTGCGTACGCACACATGCGTGCGCATGCACACATGATCCTTCTCCAAGTTATCTAATATATATATATATATAAAATAAAAATATTTTCCTGTGTGCACACGTACAACTTTAATCGTCCGCACACCAGCTCACACCCCTTCTGTTGGGTGCGCTCGTGTAAAACCCTAATTACCCTAAGCCTTACCTCTAGCCGCAAAGCAAAGGTTAATCAGCGGTTATGACAATCCTAAAGCTTATACAAAAATATATAAATATAGAAATAAATAATAGTTCTAGAAGCCTGATGAAGAAGTAAGCTCGAAAACTGAGAGTTACAAAAACGTGAAATGTTCACACGAAGCTACAACTTAATGCACACGATATAGATGTGATATAACCAAATATAAGAGTATAATAGCATAAGAATCTAGCCACTGCTCGCGGAGTTTAAGCCGGCTAGCTATATATATATAGACCATACAAAAATATGAGGATTAAAACAGCTTATACAAGTTTTTCTCTCAAAGTAAGCTTCTAAGCAAAAGTAAAATACAAAAGTGAGAGATATGAACAAAATAAACAAAAGAAATCCGAAATGTATCCATGATCCTCCGCTCTGTCACCATCAGAACAACTCACTGAGGTGTGCTGTGACCTGCATATGAAAACAACAACAGAATATGGTATGAGAATTGGAGGTTCTCAGTATGGTAACAGTGCCCAGTGATGTAAGATATAAGACCCCGGGACGCCAGAGACAATCCTAGAACTTCTTATCCATCACAAGATTCATCTTAAGGCATAGCTAAAACCGTAAAGCATAACTTAAAACCATATTGATAAAAAGGGTGATCTAACTTAAAGGATTTTCTAAGCTTACATTTCTCCGCTGTCCCACAGCCTTCACCAACCTATCTTCCATGCGATCCCATCACCACCGCCTCCCGAACCTCCTGAATCCCAGTAGAAAGCACCAATAATATCAATACAAGTAAAATACAAGTATAGGCATATATGGCAAGTAATTCAAGTAGGCAAATAGGCATGTTATACACTTAGGCAAGCAATTATGAGTCGGCAAAGCAAACAAATATATAGAAGATGCACATGATGAATGCCTATCCAATTGGCTGTGATATTACATTGTCGGTTCAACTGCCAACCCGACACATCTCTATGGAGATGTCGCCCTTCGGAATCATCGTTAGGAACCCCCGAGATATGGTGCTCGGAACATCGTCCAGGATTTTGTGCCTACACACTCTATTGATCCGAAGGGATGCGAGCGGGATACTCTTGCCACGGAGCTCACATCTCAACACAAGTGGGACGAACCACTGCCCTTACGCCGCCGCCGCTACCTCCACAGGCGGGATCCAACCGCCGTCCCTACCGAGCGCATAGCGTCTCAACAATCTCAATATAAAAATGATACATCAGTGGTTTTCAGAAAACATTTTTCAATATAACATGGATCCATCATTTCATTCCGAGTCCCCGACTCATTTCAACCACTGTCAATTCATCATTTTCTTTCCGAACTCAATAGTTCATCAATTTCTCAATTCATATATCTTTCTCACTTCTCACTCCATCAAATCCATCCTCATTATGCCAGAAACCTAAGCCTCTGTTCTCTAACTTTTCAAAGAAATACCAAATACAATCTCTTAGGACCTTTCCTATATTTATATACCTAAAAACAAGCCCAAGAGTCTTAAAATAGTGTCACAAAAGCGTAAAGGCTTGTTGGAAAGGTGAAATAGTTTGAAAACAAAGTTTAAGTTGAAAAACAGGGCATTTGCGTACGTACAGGGGTGTGCGTGCGCACGCCCAGGGAGATTTTCAAAAAGTGTGCATACACATAGAGGTGTGCATACACACAAGTGCAAAATTTTTCAATTATGTTCGCTCACACAAGGCGTGCCAATGCCCTCAATAGAATGCACCTTCCAACGTGTGCGTGCGCACAGGTTGTAAAACTTCGTTGGTTTTGTGCACGCACAGGTTGTGCTAGCGCTCTAAACAGAAAGCCCTTCCCTTTGTGTGAGTATGCACAAGGCTGTGCGTCCGCACATATTCGAAAAATCACAGGGGTGTGCACGCGCACACAAACCAGAAATCATAAAAATCTGCAACATTGCAGAATTCATATTTAGACACCAAATTTTGAATGATCATAACTTCCTCTACAAAACTCCAAATTTTACAACTTTATATCAGTTTGAAGACATTTTAATGAACTTTAATTCTAAACAAATTTGAACAAAATTTGAAAACTGAGGCATAAGTTATGACCTGTCAAAGTTCACTAAAAATCAGTTTTTACCAAAATTCACAAGATCCTTAATTCACCAATTTTCACCACCAAAACCCTTCTAAACACCAATTTACATCAAAATCTACCCTTTTGGGTCATAATTTATCCCTCATTCAAATTTTTCACCCACATTACCATATCATTAATCTCAACATCCCCTATATCATACTAAACCATTTTTCAACCTACTCAATCATTCATCACCATCATATCATTATCAATCATCATGATTAAAATCATTCAACCTCAATCTTACTCTTTAACATCATTTTATTAACACTAACATCACAATTCATCAAAATAGCCAAATCATGAAATTACCATACATCATTATACAACAATTTCTAATAACCAATTTAATTCAACCCTATCCTATGGGTCACTAGGATAAGTGTCCAAAAAAATTATATATTACATAGAAGAAACCAAAACCATACTTTGGCCAATTCTCAATATGTACCAAAACCCCGATTGAGCACAAGCAAGCTTTCAATCACCAACCAACCACCAATCTCACCTTCACAGCTCCAAATCAACTCTAACAAGTGCAAGAACTTAACTAAAACCATATAAATTACCATAAATCTACACCTAGGGTTTCTAAATACACAAATTCACAAGGTAAAGAGTTTTCTTACCTTTTTCGATGGTGTTTGGGGGTACAAATCACTAATATCCCAATCTTAGAGACCACCTAATCAATCAAAACACAAAAATTCACTCAAAACCAAAACCTAATATTTTTGAATTTCTTGAGATAGAAACTGTGCAGGAATTTTCGAGATTCATACCTCTTTGGCTAGATGAAACTAACGGGCTCAGAGAGAGCTTCACGTAGCAACTGACAGCACGTGAATCAGAGCATCGTAGTTCAAGATCTGATGAAACCTAATATCTTGCTTTTACCCTCTTTTCTACTTATTTTACTCTGTTTTGTTTGCATTTCATTTTTATTTTGGTAATTATATTAGTTTTAGTTTATTTGTTTGTTAATTAAATAAATTGCTAGTGTTTAGTTGATGGTTATTGGGTTGCTTCTTGCTTGAATTTTGATTTAATATGTGCACTATGTATCAAGTCTTTGTTTGATTGCCTAGATGAATTGCAAGTTTAATGCATGTGTTGTAGCTACCATATGTGTTAGACTATATCCTTGTTTGGCATCTTCATCATGATTTGTGCACTTTGGATGATTATTGATATTATCCAAGATTAAATTTCATCAATGCACGTATACCTTGCCTTAAATTACTAGCACCCAATTGGATTTGCACATTTACATGTTGTACTGTATTGGGTGAAATTTTTATAAGTTCATAATGAATTTAATGAATTGAGTTGAACTACTAATTCATCATGATTTTTAAGTGAATATAATCACATAACAAGGTATTTGTTCCTTGTTAATGCTTTGCATTTTTTTAGTCGACTTGACTTTATTCTTATCAAGACTTGTCATTTTTTGTAACAAGCACCTTATACATGTGATTATTTCATTATTCCTAAGGATGAATAAGTAGTCTCTTTTCATCATTAAATTGATTATTGTAAATTGTGCCATTTTCTATTAATTTTGCGCTTTCACTTGCACAATTTCAATATCCAATATCTCAAATACTCAATTCACTTTTGAGGTTACCTAGAGTTTCTTGTGCCTTAAGTTTTGCTTATTCTTTACTTGCACCCTATGCTATTTAATTGAGAAACACATGCTTTTTCTTTTGCTTTTGTGGTTTCTGTTTTTATACGGCCAATGTGTTGTGTTCTAAACCGCGCGCATTTAGAATACACACATTTTCTTCTATCATACCACACAACTTACTTTTCCTCAATTCTTGTTTGTTTGTTTTATACAGTAACCCGGAGCCCCGGTGTCCACCAGCTGAAGGTGGAGCCTTTTAGAGTATCTCTTCACCCCCGGATTGAGTGCATGCATGGAGAACCATGCAATGTTTAAGTCTGGGGGAGGATCCGCAACTTTTGGGGCGTAACTTTCTCTTTCTCAACACTTTGCATTATTCTTTAGTTTTTAGTAGCTATGTTTTTATGAATATTTGCCTAGTATTTCATTACATTATGCTTTGCTTAGTTTGTTTGTATATATCTTTGCTTGATTATAGTTTTATGATAGTTATATTTGCATGTTGCTTGGTAGAGTAAATAAGTTTGGTAAAACAACAAAGAATTTTCAAGAAATCTCCTTTTAGGGAATTCCATTGATTAGATTTGAAACTTGTTTTTGAACTTGCTTGAAGTATATTTTTATGGAACATAGAAAAGAGTTTGAACAAATACCAAGTGAGATTTGAGCCTTAATTGTGTGGTTGCACACTTTCAACCACAATTTTTATTCTTGTGTGTTATACTCCTTTCAAGATTGTGATCTTAGATTCGCATTAGTCTATATGTCCTATATTTGATATTTTGAATTGTATTTATTATGATTGGGGCCATCTTTGAATTTGAACTCACTAACCCATATGGCAAACCCTTACATTACCCTTGTAAATCACTTTTTGAGCCTTTTAATTCCTCTTTGTTCTAATTTTAAGCACATCATTCTCCTAAGTGAAAAACTATTGTATCCATGATTTGTATCTTTGATTAGCTTGGGTTTGAGTATGTGTGTGTGTGTTAATCAAGTGTGGGGGAATTTGTGGGAAAACTTTGGTAGTTAGTGCTTTGGGTATTCATTGAAAATATTTGGAAAAATGGGTAATCACTCATGCATCTATTACTTAAAACATATGCATATCTTTTATATGATAAAAGAAAAGTTTTGGTGTACATATTTTGTTTATAAAAAAAAGAAAGAAAATGATAATAAGAATGTAAATAAGAGATGCATATGAAGTTGAATTGAAAAGAAGCATAAATGAGTGAATGTGAGAAAGGGATAAATAGGTTGTTAGATTTCTTTGTTATGCATATAAGATGATATAGAATTAGGTGGGATACTTGAGCTAGTCAAAGATCCAATCCACTAGTCCACTTAACCATATTAATCCTACCCTTACCCTAGCCCCATTACAACCCTCAAAAGTCCTCATGATATTTGTTTTCATGCATCAAATATTAGTTGATTGTTAGATGACTTGCAAATATTTGAGGAACATGATTAAAGGAGAATTGAGTGATTAAGCCCTACACACTGAGCGATTAGAGTGTAAACACTTCCGGTGAGGGGTTCGATTGCTCAATTCTATGTTTCCTCCTTTATCTTGTATCTTCTTGCAAGTTGTTGAAATGAATTTGAAAATTTCAAATCAAATCTTTGGACATTAATCATATTTTGATAGTTGCTTTGTCTTAGCCCTAATTATTTATGGTTGGATTGATTGAGATTCTTTTGTTTGTTTTTGCCAAACTCCATAGGAACCATATTATAGATATAAGTAGTTAACATTTAGCATAGTTGCATGCATATAAGTAGTTGCATCGAATAAATATCCTTCTCCTTTGATTGTGATTATCATGAGGAAATGATATTGTTTAAGTGTGGGAGAATTGATGAATCCAAATTTGACGATATATTTTGGTTTGATTTGAGTGGATTTCATCACATAAATCCACATTTATTCATCCAAATAGCATACTTTTGTGTTCTCTCCCTAAATTATGCCTAATTATAAAAACATGCTATTTTGTGCTTAATTTAATCAATTTTATCCCACTTTCATCCCATTCGATTCGTTGATGGTTTTGATGCATGATTTCAGATATAATAGGTTGGAATGGTTTGATAAGAGTGGAAGAAAAGCATGTAAGAGGGAGAAAACATGAAGAAATCAAAGGAGAAGCACACACTGGCATGTGCGAACGCACAAGAACCACAAAGCTATGTGTGCCTACACACAACATCCTGTGAGTACACACAAGAAGAAAATTAGCAAGTGTGCGTACGTACACACCTGTGCGTACGCACAGGTCCCAGCGCGTGACTCATTTAATGCAAATCGCTAGGGCAGTTTTTGGGCCTCCAAAGCATAATTTTGGACCTTCTGAAGCTGATTGAGTGCTATCTCAGAGAGGGCCTCCTTCCATGTGAAGGGGGGAGGGGAGCAATTAAGGTTAGATTTTAGTCATGTAGTTCATTTTCTAGAGAGAGAAGCTCCCCCTCTCTCTAGAAATAGGGTTTCTTTAGTTTAATTTCTTGTAATTCCTACTTTTAATTCTTGTTTTCATTTACTTTTTATGTTTATGAGCACTCTTGTTATTTTGATCTCTATTTAATGCAATTTATGTTTTATGTTTCTTTATTGTTTAATTGAGTTGTTATTCTTACTTTTCTTGCTTGGTAGTTGTAGCATTTATTATTCCTTATTATTTTACCATGCTTTCCTTTTATGCCTTTCAAGTGTTCGATAAAATGCTTGGCTTAGTTTTTACTTAGTTTTTCCTCACTCTTGGCTTGGAATTGAGAATTTTGGTGACCCTTGAGTCATTGATGTCCATTCTTGAATGATACATTAGAGTAGTTAGTTGATTTGGTTTCCACTAACTCTAAGTCTTCCATTAATAGAGTTGACTAGGACTTGTGGATTGAAATCAATTATGCCTATTTGACTTATCCTTGATGTAGGGTTGACTAAGTAGGATTAGCTCTTCATAATCATCATGTGTTTATGGTCAATGACTAGGATAGATAATCTTAGCTCTCAATCCATGCCAAGAGGTTCCTTAGTATTTAAATTTTCCTTTTCCTTGATTAATTGCCTTTGAATTTAATTGCTTTCATTTAATTCCTTGCATACTCATTTACTTTCTTGCTATTTACACTTCTTCTTTCTTGCCACCAACCATTACCCTCATATCCAATAATGTGAGCATTTAATTGCAACTCCTAGGGAAGATGACCCGGGAATTCAAACTCCCGATTATTTTGTATTGATTGTGACTTATCTTTTATTCAAAATTTGATGTTGGTCAATTGTCGGGTTGGAACTATACTTACAATGCCAATCTTATTTTAAGAAAAATTTCCTAATCCGCTCTAGGCCAACATCAAGTTTTTGGCACCGTTGTCGGGGAGTTGCAATGTGTGCTTATTGTTTAGTATTGTGCATATGTAAATATTGTGAACAGCTTATTTTTGGTTGATTGTGCATATGTTGCTTGCTTATTATTGGCTATTGTGAATATGTTAATATGTGAATATCTTGCTTATGTTGATATGTTAATATGTGAATATCTTACTTTTTGCTTGCTATTGTGAATATATTAATATTGTGAATATGCTTTTCTTGTTTGCTTTTTGTTTTTCTTGTTGGGAGCTCGTAGCTTGTGGAAAACTCCATCAAAGCTTGATGCAATCAATTGAGGATTTTAGAGATTCAAGAATTGTTAATGAAGCTCCAAGATGAATATAGCACAAGTCTCCTTGGTTAGAGCTCTCCATAAGTCCAACTTAAGGACATTAAACAAAAGTGCTAGGTGGGAGACACCCCACCATGGTAGCATTGTTTCAACCCTTCTCTTTGTTTATAATTTGCCTTAATTTCATTTTTGTTAGATTGATTAGCTTAGGATTAGCTTAATTTTGAGCTTAGATAGGTTAATTTTTGCTTGGATCATGAATTTATGGGTTTTTGGATGTTTTGGGGTTGAGCTTTTGTTAAGCTAAGGCTTAGTGCCTTAGATTTTGAAAGAAAATTTTTTGGGAAAAACAGGGCATGTGCGTGCGCACGCACGCAACAACAAAATTTTGAGTCTTGTGTGTACGCACCGCACTGTGCGTACGCACACCAGCATGTATGTTCTCTATTGGGAGTGCTCGCACGTCTTGTGCGCGCGCATCTCCCTTTGTTTTGTGCTCTATGCGTGTGCATCACCTTGTGCGTGTGCACACTAATCCTTTTTCACGCATTGCATGCGTACGCACCTTCTTGTGCATACACACACTTCCTTACACTCCCTCTGCTGGGAGCACTGGCACGCCCTATGCGGATGAACCCCTAACCCTTTTTCTTTTTGTGCGTGCGCACGGACCTATATGCACACGCACATATGATCCTTTCCTAAAAAAAAAGTGCTCTGTACGTATGCACACCCTTGTGCGCATGCACACTTCTTAATTCCCCTTCTGTCCAGAGCGAGCGTACACTTTCCCCTATTTTACTTAGTGTGCGTATGCACAACTGCTATTTTGGGCAAAATTTTTATTGCACTTTGAATTAAGCCCTAACACACTTCCATCCTTCCATCCCTCTCTTCTCTTGCTATTTCCATGTTTTCTACTTATTTTACTTAGTTTTGTTTGCACCTCATTTTCATTTTGGAAATTATATTAGTTTTGGTTTAGCTGCTTGTTAATTAAATAAATTGCAAGTGTTTGATTGATGTTGATTGGGTTATTTCTTGCTTAAATTTTGTTTAATCTTTGATGAGTATGTGCACTGAGCATTAATTCTTTATTTGATTGCCTAAATAAATTGTGAGTTTGATTCATATGTTGTAGCTACCATATCCATTAAACTATATCCTTTTTTGGTATCTTGATTATGAATTGTGCACCTTTACTCTAGTGAACTGAGTTGAATTACTTGTTCATCATGGTTTTAGAATCAATACAAGCACATTACAAGGCACTTATTTGTTGTTAATGCTTTGCATTTGTTTGAGTGACTTAACTTGATTTTTATCAAGCTTATCACTTTTTGCAACAAGTACCTTTACCATGTGATTATCGCATTATGTGTCATGATGGATAAGGAGTTTTCTTTTCATTATTGGATTGGTTATTATTTGTTGTGCCATTCTATATCAATCTTACGCTTTCACATGCACAACTTCAATATCAAATATCTTGTATATTCAATTCACTTTACTTGTGGTTACCTAGGTTTGTGTGTGTCCTCTCTCTTGTTCTTCTTCACTTGCAACCTAGGCCACTTAATTAAGGAATACATGATTTGTCTTTTGCTTATGTGGTTACCGTTTTTACCCGGTCGATGTGTGTGTTCTAGACTACGCACATTTAGCGCACACACATTGTCTTTTATCATACCACACTACTATGACTTTTTTTTCTCAATTCTTGCTTATTTGTTTTTACAGCGACCCGAGCCCCAGTGCTCACCAGCTGAAGGTGGAGCCTCACATCTCTTCATTTCTCGGATCATGTGCATGCACGGAAGACCGTATAACGTTTAATTGTGGAGGATGACCCACAATTTTCAGAGCGTAAATTTTTTTTTTCTCAACACTTTGCACTATTCTTTAGTTTTTAATAGTTATGTTTTTTTTCGTGAATATTTGTTTAATATTTCATTATGTTTTATTTTGCTTAGTTTACTTTTACATATATATCTTAGCTTGCTATAGTCTTATGGTAGTAAATATTTGTATTTGCATATTGCCTAGTATAGAAATAAGTTTGGTAAAACAACAAGGAATTTTTATGAAAATCTCTCTTAGGGTGTTCCATTGATTAGATTTGGAAACTTGTTTTTTGAACTTGCTTGAAGTATTCTTATGGAACATAGAAAAGAGCTTGAACAAAATACTTAGTGAGGATTGAGCTTTAATTGTGTGGTTGCATGTTTTCAACCACGAATTTTGTTCTTATATGTTGTACTCCTTTCATGATTGTGATCTTGGATTTGCTTGAGTCTTTAAGTCCTATATTTGGTGTTTTGAATGCATTTACTATGATTGAGGCCATTTTTAAAATTAAACTCACTTAATCCATATGGCCAACCCTTACATCTACCTTTGTAAACTACTTTTGAGCATTTAATTCTCCTTTTTTCTAATTTTAAGCACATCATTCACCCTAAGGGAAAGACCATAATGTCCGTAAATTTTATCTTTGATTAGCTTAGATTGAGTGTGTGTGTGTTAATCAAGTGTGGGGGGGGGGGAATTGCATTCATCATTTAAATCATATGCATCCCTTTTCGATTATAATAGAAAAGAGAAATTTTGGTGTATATATATAAAAAAAAGAAAAAGAAAAAGAAAAGAAAAGAAATGATAATAAAAATGTAAATAAAGGATGCATATGTGTGTGAATTAGAAAGAAGATGCATGAGTGAATGTGAGAAAAGAAATGAATGGAAAGTTAGGTTGTTTTTTCTTTTGTGTAAATGGGTTAATATAGGATTAGGTGGGATACTTGAGCTAATCAAAGATCCAATCTATTAGCCCACTTAACCATATTAATCCTACCGTTACCCTAACCCCATTACAACCCTCCAAAGACCTCATGATATTTGTATTCATTCATCAAGTATTAGTTGATTGTTAGATGACTTGCAAATCTTTGAAAAACATGATTAAAGGAGAATTGAGTGATTAAGCCCTAAACGCTGAACGACTAAAGTGTATACACATTCGATGAGGGGTTTAATCGCTAAATTCTATGTTCCCATCTCTTATCTTGTATCTTCTTGCAAGTTGCTTGTTAGTTTTTGAAAACTTCAAATAAAATCTTTGGATATTGGTCATATTGCTATATTTTCTTACCTTAGCCCTAATGATCTACTTTGGATTGATTGGAGTTCTATTGTTTGTTTTTGCCAAACTCAATAGGAATTTTAATATAGATATAGGTAGTTAGCATTTAGTATAGTGGCATGCATGTAAGTAGTTGCATTGAATAAATTGCTTGCCCTTTGATCCTTCTCCTTTGATTGCGATTAGCATGAGGACATGCTATTGTTTAAGTGTGGGGGAATTGATGAGTCCATATTTGACGATATATTTTGGTTTGATTTGAGAGGATTTCATCATGTAAACCCACATTTATTCACCTAAATAGCATGCTTTTGAGTTTCCTTCCTAAATTATGCTTGATTATGAAAACATGTTCTTTTGTGCTTAATTTAGTCAATTTTATTCTATTTACATCCCATTCGATACCTTGATGTTGTTTGTGAGTGATTTCAGATGCAATAGGTAGGAATGACTTGGTAAAGATGGAAGAAGAGCTTGCAAGAGGGAGGAAACATGAAGAAAACAAAGGAGAAGCACACATTGGAGTGTGCGTATGCACAACCTGCTATGCGTACGCACAACCTGCTATGCATACGCACAAGAAGCACAACAGCATGTGTGCGTACCCACGACAATTTGTGTGTACGCACAACTGAAAGATCAGCAAGTGTGCGTACGCACACATCTCTGTGCGTATGTACAAGTCAGCGCACCTGACTCACTCAATGCAAATTGCTAGGGGCAATTTCTGGGCCTCCAGAGACCAGTTCTAGGACTTTCTGAAGATGATTGGTGCTATATCAAACGGACCCTCCCTCCATGTGAAAGGGGTGGAGCAATTAGGTATAGTTTAGTATCATGTAGGTCATTTTCTAGAGAGAGAATCTCCCCATTCTCTCTAGAAACTAGAGTTTTTTGCTTAATTTTTTTGTAATTTCTCTTTTTAATTCTTGTTTTCATCTAATTTCTTCTACCTTTCTTTGTTTTATTGTCTTAATTTCCTTAGTTTATCTTGTTAATCTCTTATTTTGGTTACTTTTTATGTTTATGAGCACTCTTGTTATTTTGATCTCTATTTAATACAATTTATGTTTTATGTTCCTTTATTGTTTAATTGAGTTGTTATTCTTACTTTCCTTGCTTGGTAGTTGTAGCATTTATTATTCCTTATTATTTTACCATGCTTTCCTTTTATGCCTTCCAAGTGTTTGATAAAATGCTTGGCTTGGTTTTTACTTAGTTTTTCCTCATGCTTGGCTTGGAATTGAGGATTTTGGTGACCCTTGAGTCATTGATGTCCATTCTTGAATGATACATTAGAGTAGTTAGTTAATTTAGTTTCCACTAACTCTAAGACTTCCATTAATAGAGTTGACTAGGACTTGTGGATTGAAATCAATTATGCCTATTTGACTTATCCTTGATGTAGGGTTGACTAAGTAGGATCAACTCTTCATAATCATCAAGTGTTTGTGGTCAATGATTAGGATAGGTAATCTTAGCTCTCAATCCATGCCAAGAGGTTCCTTAGCATTTGAATTTTCCTTTTCCTTGATTCATTGCCTTTGAATTTAATTGCTTTCATTTAATTCCTTGCATACTCATTTACTTTCTTACTATTTACACTTCTTACTTCTTGCCACCAACCCCCATTACTTTCATAGCCAATAACGTGAGCATTTAATTGTAACTCCTAGGGAAGACGATCCGGCAATTCAAACTCCCGGTTATTTTGCATTGATTGTGACATATCTTTTATTCAATATTTGATGTTGGTCAATTGTCGGGTTGGGACTATACTTGCAATGCCAATCTTATTTTGAGAAAAATTTCCTAACCCGCTCTAGGCCAACATCATGGGTCCATTCAAAGGCAATTCCCTTTTTCATTAAATTGAGAAAAGGGAGGGCCTTTGCTGCAGAGGCCCCGAGAAAACGAGACAAAGCCGTCAGCTTATCGGCCAGTCTTTATACGTCCTTGACACTCCTTGGGCTTGTCATCCGAAGGATGACTTCGCATTGGTCTGGGTTGGCTTCAATCCCTCTTTGCGTGATCATGAAGTCTAAAAACTTCCCTTCCTCCATTGTGAACGCGCATTTCAGAGGGTTCAGCCTCATATTGTGCTTCCGAAGTGACTCGAAGACAACTTCTAAGTCGGCAACCATGCTGCTTGGTTCAGCTGCATTTACTAATATATCATCAACGTAGACCTCCATCGATATGTCGATGAGCCCCTTGCAGACTTTGCTCATTAACCTTTGATATATGGCTCCCGCATTCTTTAGTCCAAACGACATGACCTTGTAGCAGTGGGTCCCTGTTGGCGTTGTGAATGCCATTTTTTTCTCGTCGGAGGGGTGCATCTGGTTCTGATTATACCCTGAGTACATATCCATGAAGCGTAGAAACTGGTACCCGGCAGTCGCATCTACTAAGGCATCGATGTTGGGAAGCAGAAATGAATCCTTTAAGCACGCTTTGTTAAGATCCGAATAGTCGATACACATTTTCTTAACAAGAACTACATTCGAGAGCCACGTCGAGTACTCCAATTCTCTTATAAAACTGGCTTCTATCATGCTAGCCGTTTGACTGGCAACCTCGTTAGCCCTTTCTAGCGACATCTTTCTTCGTCGTTGTACTACTATTTTGGCGTCCGATTTCACAGCCAGACGATGTGACATGAAATCGGGGACCACTCCTGGGATCTCAGTCGGGGTCCAGATGATTAAATCCCAATTTGCTCTTACAGCCTCGATGAGAGGTTCCTTTAACCCGTGGGGCAGGTTCAGGTTTACGAAGGTAAACTTGTCCTCCATGTCTTCCTCACGGAACTTCTCCAGGTCACCCTGAGGCTCTTGCCTTGGCTTGTCGTCAACTCTCGCATCCAAATCCACTAAGAACACCCCCTGCTATCTTTTTTTACTTCTTCCTTAATGAGGGACTGGCATTGTCACAAGCGACCGTTGTTTCCAAGTCTCCTCGGATGGAACCTACGGCTCCACCTGTCTGTCACAAACTTCATTATTAGGAACTTCGTATATATGACAATCGAGAACTCGTTGATAGTCTATCTTCCTAAGATGAGGTTGTAGGCTGTAGAGTCCCTCAAGACTACAAACTCTGCCATCACTGACCTCTTGCTCTCCCCAGATACAACACAAATAAGAAGTGTGATTAGCCCGTCAGGTCTTATGTAGTTATCGCCCAAGCCAACGACCCCGTGTTGGTGGTTTTTGAGGTCATTTTCTTTGAGCCCTAGAGCATCAAACACATTCCTAAACATGATGTTTGAGTCAGCTCTAGTGTCCACTAGGATTCTCTTAACCAGGCCCGTCCTGATCATTGTCGTGATCACAATTGGTGAGTTTTTGGGGAGATTGTGATACCATCGATCTTTCAGGCCGAGAGATATCTCTGGAAGCTCCGTGGATTGGGTCTTGGGATTTCCCGAAGAGGCGGCTAGGATTTTAGCATCCTTTTTTTCTGTTGACTTCGACTTGGGTGGTGCGTCTCTCCTGACCATGACATTAATGACTACGGTTGGAGCGCTGTCAACATTCTCAGGGGGTGGGAGGCTGCCTTGGCATCACAGCTCAACTGCGTTCCACTTCGGAATATTCTTGCTCTCTCCTCTTTGGTTCTCGTATGAACTGCGAAAACTCAGTCAGCTTGCCTTCCTAAATGGCCTACTCTAAACCGTCCTTCAGATCAAAGCAATCCTGGATTTTGTGGCCAAAACCCTTCCGATAGTCATAGTACAGGCTTTTATTTTCACTTGTCCTATCCTCCAACTGTTGAGGTTTCGACAGTATGCTTTTATCTGTGATTTGTTGGTAAACTTTCACAATAGGTGCCGTGAGAGGGGTTGATGAGCGGATAATTTATTCGCTTTTTGGCATTGTTTTTAGATAGCTTTTAGTACGATTTAGCTACTTTTTAGTATATTTTTGTTAGTTTTTAAGCAAAATTCACATTTCTAGACTTTACTATGAGTTTGTGTATTTTTCTGTGATTTCAGGTATTTCCTGGCTGAAATTGAAGGACTTGAGCAAAAATCTGATTCAGAGGCTGAAAAAGGACTGCTGATGCTGTTGGATTCTGACCTCCCTGCACTCGAAATGGATTTTTTGGAGCTACAGACACCCAAATGGCACACTCTCAATTGCGTTGGATAGTAGACATCCAGGGCTTTCCAGAAATATATAATAGTCCATACTTTTCCCGAGTTTAGATGACACAAACTGGCGTTCAACGCCAGCTTTCTACCCTATTCTGGCGTTAAACGCCAGAAATAAGTTGCAAGCTATAGTCAAACACCAGAAACAAGTTATAAACTGGCGTTTAACTCCAAGAGAAGTCTCTACACGTGAAAGCTTCAATGTTCAGCCCAAGCACACACCAAGTGGGCCCCAATAAGTGGATTTCTGCATCATTTACTTGATTCTATAACCCTAGTAACTAGTTTAGTGTAAATAAAACTTTTTCTCATTGTATTAGACGTCTTGGTCATTCAGGTTCCCTCTCTAGGGCTGAAGCCAATGAACACCATTATCACTTATGTATTTTCAACGGTGGAGTTTCTACACACCATAGATTAAGGTGTGGAGCTCTGCGGTTCCTCGAGTATTAATGCAAAGTACTATTGTTCTTCTATTCAATTCATGCTTATTCTTATTCTAAGATATCCATTTGCACACAAGAACATGATAAATGTGATGATTATGTGACACTCATCACCATTCTCACTTATGAACGCGTGACTGACAACCACTTCCGTTCTATATGAAAACAAGCTTGAAGGTATATCTTTTGGGATTCTAATCAACGATTCACATCGACTCCCCTCTGACAATGGGGCATCTGAATCTGAGGTTAGAAACTTCATGGTATAGGCTAGAATCAATTGGCAGCATTCTTGAGATCCGAAAAGTCTAAACTTTGTCTGTGGTATTCCAAGTAGGATCTGGGGTGAGATGACTGTGACGAGCTTCAAACTCACGACTGTAGGGCGTAGTGACAGACACAAAAGAATAGTAAATCCTATTCCTATACGATTGAGAACCAAAAGCTAATTAGCCATACGATATCTGTGCATGGTATTTTTCATCCTAGACGAGAAATCCGACAGTTGATTAGCCGTACAGAAACCGTAGAGGACCATTTTCACTGAGAGGACGGGAAGTAGCAATTGGCAACGGTGACTCCCAACATACAGCTTGCCATGGAAAAGAGTATGAAGGATTGGATGAAGGCAGTAGGAAAGCAGAGATTCAAACGGAACAACGCATCTCCAAACGCTTATCTAAAATTCCTACCAATGAATTACATAATTATCTCTATCTTTATTTTATGTTTATTTATATTTTAATTATCAAAAATCCATAACCATTTGAATCCACCTGACTGAGATTTAAAAGATGACCATAGCTTGCTTCAAGCCAACAATCTCCGTGGGATCGACCCTTACTCACGTAAGGTTTATTACTTGGACGACCCAGTGCACTTGCTGGTTAGTTGTGCGAAGTTGTGAAAAAGAGTTGAGATTACAATTGTGCGTACCAAGTTGTTGGCGCCATTGAGATCACAATTTCGTACACCAAGTTTTTGGTGCCGTTGCCGGGAATTGTTTGAGTTTGGACAACTGACGGTTTATCTTGTTACTCTGATTAGGTAATTTTCTTCTTGTTTCAACCTTTATTTTATTTTCAAAAAAGTTTTCAAAAATCTTTCAAAAAATTTTTCTTTTTTTTTTCTTTTTTCCAAAATAATTTTCGAAAAATCCAAAAAAATTAGTAAAATCATAAAATCAAAAATATTTTTGTGTTTCTTGTTTGAGTCTAGAGTCAATTTTTAAGTTTGGTGTCAATTACATCTTTTTAATTTTCAAAAAAAAATTTCGAAAAAAAATGTCATGCATGTGTTCTTCATGATCTTCAAATTGTTTTTGATAAGTCCTCTTGTTTGATCTTTACATTTTATTTTTTTGTGTCTTTTCTTGTTTTTCATATGTATTTTTGCATTCATAGTGTCTAAACATGAAAAATCTCTAAGTTTGGTGTCTTGCATCTTTTTCTTTTCTTAAAAATTTTCAAAAATAAGTTCTTGATGTTCATCATGATCTTCAAAGTGTTCTTGGTGATCATCTTGACTTTCATAATGTTCTTGCATGCATCATTTGTTTTTATCCAAAATTTATATGTGTTGGGTCATTTTGTAGTTTTTCTCTTTCCTCATTAAAATAAAAAAATTAAAAAATATCTTTTCCTTATTTCACTCATAAATTTTGAAATCTTTGGGTTGACTTAGTCAAAAATTTTTAAAATAAGTTGTTTCTTATTAGTCAAGTCAAGATTTCAATTTCAAAAATTTATCTTTTCAAAATCTTTTTCAAAATTAAATCTTTCTAAATTTCTTTTTCAAATCTTTTTTAAAATAAATTTCAATCATATCTTTTTCAAACTTTAATTTTAAAATCTTTTCTAACTTCTTATCTTTTCAAAATTGATTTTCAAATCTTTTCAACTAACTAATTGACTTTTTGTTTGTTTTACTATTTCTTATCTTTTTTCAAAACCACCTAACTACTTTCCTCTCTCTAAATTTTGAAAATCACCTCCCTCTTTTTCAAAAATATTTTTATTTAACTAATTGTTTTAAATTTTAATTTTATTCCTTTTTATAAATTCAAATTTTAACTTTAATTTAAAATAAAAACAAAAATATTTTTCTTTTATTTTAGTTAATTTTCAAAAATTCTCTCTCTCTCATATCTTTCTATTTATTTATTTATCTACTAACACTTCT
Source organism: Arachis duranensis (assembly GCF_000817695.3). Classification (NCBI taxonomy): domain Eukaryota; kingdom Viridiplantae; phylum Streptophyta; class Magnoliopsida; order Fabales; family Fabaceae; genus Arachis; species Arachis duranensis. Next base: position 83,729,840 of record NC_029775.3, on the reverse strand, counting down.
CTTCTACTCATAATTCGAACCCTTTTCTCTTCTCTATCTGTGTTCAAATTTTTCCTCTTCTATTCTTCTTCTTTCCTACTCACATAAAGAAATCTCTATACTGTGACATAGAGAATTCCTCTTCTTTTCTATTCTCTTCTTTTTCACATGAGCAGGAGCAAGGATAAGAACATTCTTGTTGAAGCTGATCTGGAACCTGAAAGGACTCTGAAGAGGAAGCTAAGAGAAGCTAAAACACAACACTCTGAAGAGGACTTTACTAAAATTTTTGAAAAAGAAGTTGAGATGGCCAAACCCAATAACAATGGTGGAGGTGCAAGGAAGATGCTTGGTGACTTTACTGCACCAAATTCTAACTTCCATGGAAGAAGCATCTCAATTCCTGCCATTGGAGCAAACAACTTTGAGCTAAAGCCTTAATTAGTTTCTCTGATGCAACAGAATTGCAAGTTTTATGGACTTCCATCAGAAGATCCTATTTAGTTCTTAACTGAATTCTTGCAGATCTGTGATACTGTTAAGACTAATGGAGTTGATCCTGAGGTCTACAAGCTTATACTTTTTCCTTTTGCTGTAAGAGACAGAGCTAGAATATGGTTGGACTCTCAACCTAAAGATAGCCTGAACTCTTGGGATAAGCTGGTCACGGCTTTCTTAGCCAAGTTCTTTCCTCCACAAAAGTTGAGCAAGCTTAGAGTGGATATTCAAACCCAGGCAAAAAAAGGTGAATCCCTCTATGAAGCTTGGAAAAGATACAAGAAACTGACCAAAAAGTGTCCTTCTGACATGCTCTCAGAATGGACCATCCTGGATATATTCTATGAGGGTCTGTCTGAATTGTCTAAGATGTCATTAGACCATTCTGCAGGTGGAACTATTCACCTGAAGAAAATGCCTGCAGAAACTCAAGAACTCATTGAAATGGTTGCAAATAACCAGTTCATGTACACCTATGAAAGGAATCCTGTGAGTAATGGGACGCCTCAGAGGAATGGAGTTCTTGAAATTGATGCTCTGAATGCCATATTGGCTCAGAACAAAATGTTGACTCAGAAAGTCAATATGATTTCTCAGAGTCTGAATGGTTTGCAAAATGCATCCAACAGTACTAAAGAAGCATCTTCTGAAGAAGAAGCCTATGATCCTGAGAACCCTGCAATGGCAGAGGTGAATTACATGGGTGAAGCCTATGGAAATACCTATAATCCCTCATGGAGAAATCATCCAAATCTCTCATGGAAGGATCAACAAAAGCCTCAACAAGGCTTTAATAATGGTGGAAGAAACAGGTTTAGCAATAGCAAGCCTTTTCCATCATTCTCTCAGCAACAGACAGAAAATTCTGAGCAAAGCCCCTCTAGCTTAGCAAATATAGTCTCTAATTTATCTAAGGCCATTTTAAGTTTCATGAATGAAACAAGGTACTCCATTAGAAATTTGGAGGTACAAGTGGGCCAGCTGAGTAAAAGAGTCACTGAAACTCCTCCTAGTACTCTCCCAAGCAATACAGAAGAGAATTCAAAAAGAGAGTGCAAGGCCATAACCTTACTTGGTGTGGCCGAACCTAGAGAGGAGAAGGAGGACGTGAATCCCAATGAGGAAGCCCTCATGGGATGTCCTCTGGACAAAAAGGAGTTCCCATTTGAAGAACTTAAGGAATCTGAGGCTCATCTAGAGACCATAGAGATTCTATTAAACCTACTTCTGCCATTCATGAGCTCTGATGACTATTCATCCTCTGAAGATGATGAAGATATTACTGAAGAGCAAGTTGCTAAGTACCTTGGAGTAATCATGAAGCTGAATGCCAAGTTATTTGGTAATGAGACTTGGGTGGATGAACCCCCCTTCCTCACTAATGAACTGAATGACTTGGTTAGACAGACATTACCTCAAAAGAAACAGGATCCTGATAAATTCTTAATTCCCTGTACCATAAGCACCATGACCTTTGAGAAGGCTCTGTGTAACCTGGGGTCAGGCATAAACTTAATGCCACTCTCTGTAATGGAGAAACTGGGAATCTTTGAGGTACAGGCTGCCAAATTCTCATTAGAGATGGCAGACAAATCCATGAAAAATGCTTATGGACAAGTAGAGGACGTGCTAGTAAAGGTCAAAGGCATTTACATCCCTGCTGATTTCACAATCCTAGACAATGGGAAGGATGAGGATGAATCCATCATCCTTGGAAGACCCTTCCTAGTCACAGCAAAAGCTGTGATTGATGTGGACAGAGGAGAGTTGATCCTTCAATTGAATGAGGACTACCTTGTGTTTAAAACTCAAGGATCTCCCTCTGTAACCATGGAGAGGAAGCAAGAAAAGCTTCTCTCAATGCAGAGTCAAACAAAGCCTCCACAGTCAAACTCTAAGTTTGGTGTTGGGAGGCCACAATCAAACTCTAAGTTTGGTGTTGGGAGGTCCCAACAATGCTCTGAACATCTGTGAAGCTCCATGAGAGCTCACTGTCAAGCTATTGACATTAAAGAAGCACTTATTGGGAGGCAACCCAATTTTATTTATCTATGTTATTTTCTTTTTTTTAAGGTTGATGATCATGTGGAGTCACAAAAATTACTGTAAAAATTAAAGAAAAATCAAAAACAGCATTAAAAATAGCACACCCTGGAAGAGAAACTTACTGGTGTTTAAACGCTAGTAAGGGTAGTAGAATGGGCGTTTAACGCCCAGCCTGGCACCATTCTGGGCGTTAAACGCCAGAAAGAAGCACCAGACTGGCGTTAAACGCCAGAAAGAAGCAACAAACTGGCGTTAAACGCCAGAAACAGGTTGCAGCATGGCGTTTAACACCAGGAAAGGAATAAAAGCTGGCGTTTAACGCCAGAAACAAGTAGCAGTTAGGCGTTAAATGCCAGGATTGCACACTAAGGGCGTTTACACGCCTAATTGGAGCAGGGATGGGAAATCCTTGACCCCTCAGGATCTGTGGACCCCACAGGATCCCTACCTACCCCACCTCTCTCTCTCTCCCTCACACATCTCTATAAACACTCTACCCAAAACACCACTCACCAATCAAATCCTATCATCTTCCATATATTCTCTTCACCAATCCCCTCCATATCTCTTCCCCAAAAACCCCACCTACCTCACCTTCAAATTCAAACACTTTTCCCTCCCAAACCCACCCAATTCCATTCGGCCACTCTCCCTCACTTTTCCTATAAATATCCCTCTTCACTCCTTTATTTTCATACATCACAAACACTCTCCTACCCCCTTGGCGGAACCTCTATCTCCCTCCATCTTCTCTATTTTCTTCTTCTTCCCCTTCTTTCTCTCTTTTTTTGCTCGAGGACGAGCAAACCTTTTAAGTTTGGTGTGGTAAAAGTATTGCTTTTTGTTTTTCTATAACCATTTATGGCACCTAAGGCCGGAGAAACCTCTAGAAAGAGGAAAGAAAAGGCAAAAGCTTTCACCTCCGAGTCATGAGAGATGGAGAAATTCATTTTAAAGGTCCATCAAGACCACTTCTATGAAGTTGTGGCCAAGAAAAAGGTGATCCCTATGCAATTCAGCTGGAATTGTCATAGAGGAAGACATCCTCATTGAAGAGGACAAGCCCATCATTAAGAAAATGATAGAGCAAACAAGAGAGCCCACTCATGGACCTCACCAAGAGCATGAGTAAATTCCTCATGAAATCTCTGAGATACCTCAAGGGATGCATTTTTCTCCACACAACTATTCAGAGCAACTCAAGAACCTCTTTGGAAGGCTTGAGTTACAATATGGACCAACTAAGGGTGGAGCACCAAGAGCACTCCATCATTCTCCATGAGATTAGAAAAGATCAAAGAGCTATGAGGGAGGAGCAACAAAGGCAAGGAAGAGACATAGAGGAGCTCAGGCGTTCCACTAGATCTTCAAGAGGAAGAACTAGCTGCCATCACTAAGGTGGACCCATTCTTTAATTTCTTTGTTCTTATTTTTTCTATTTTTTTATTTTTATGCTTTATGCGCTATCTATGTTTGTGTCTTCACTACATGATCATTAGTGTCTAGTGTCTATGTCTCAAAGCTATGAATAACTCCATAAATCCTTCACCTCTCTTAAATGAAAAATGTGCTTAATTACAAAAGAACAAAAAGTACTTGGATTTCAAATTTTATCTTGAAATTAGTTTAATTATTTTGATGTGGTGGCAATACTTTTTGTTTTCTGAATGAATGCTTGAACATTGCATATTTTTTATCTTATTGTTTATTAATGTTAAAATTATTAGCTCTTGAAAGAATGATGAACAAAGAAATATTATTGATAATCTGAAAAATTATGAAATTGATTCTTGAAGCAAGAAAAAGCAGTGAATAAGAAAGCTTGTGAAAAAAAATGGCAAAAAAAAATAAAAGAAAAAGAAAGAAAGAGAAAAAGCAAGCAAAAAAAGCCAATAACCCTTTAAACCAAAAGGCAAGGGTAAAAAGGATCCAAGGCTTTGAGCATTAATGGAAAGGAGGGCCCAAGGAAATAAAATCCAGGCCTGAGCGGCTAAATCAAGTTGTCCCTAACCATGTGCTTGTGTCATGAAGGTCCAAGTGAAAAGCTTGAGACTGAGTGGTTAAAGTTGTGATCCAAAGCAAAAAAGAGTGTGCCTAAGAACTCTGGACACCTCTAATTGGGGACTTTGGCAAAGCTAAGTCACAATCTGAAAAGGTTCACCCAATTATGTGTCTGTGGCATTTATGTATCTGGTTATTGGTGCGCGAAATTGTGAACAATACTTTTTCACAACTCTCATAATCCCCGGTAATGGCTCCAAAAACTTGGTGGCTCAATACCATGGCATTACACAACTTCGCACAACTAACCAGCAAGTGCACTGGGTCGTCCAAGTAATAAACCTTACGTGAGTAAGGGTCGATCCCACGGAGATTGTTAGTATTGAAGCAAGCTATGGTCATCTTGTAAATCTTAGTCAGGCAAACTCAAGTAGTAATGGTGATGAACGAAAATAACATAAAAGATAAAGATAGTGATACTTATGTAATTCATTGGTAGGAACTTCAGATAAGCGCATGAAGATGCCTTCCCTTCCGTCTCTCTGCTTTCCTACTGCCTTCATCCAATCCTTCCTACTCCTTTCCATGGCAAACTTGTGTAGGGTTTCACTGTTGTCAGCAGCTACCTCCCATCCTCGCAGTGAAAACTAATGCTCATACACTCTGTCACAGTGCGGCTAATCACCGGTTTGGTTCCCTCCCCTACCGGAATAGAATCACTCTTTTGCGTCTGTCACTAACGCCCAGTAGGTTACAGGTTTGAAGCACGTCACAGTCATTCAGTCATTGAATCCTACTCAGAATACCACAGACAAGGTTAAACCTTCCGGATTCTCTTGAATGCCGCCATCAGGTCCTGCCTATACCACAAAGACTCTGATCTCACGGAATGGTTGGCTC
>NC_029775.3:83722735-83723008 GCF_000817695.3 Arachis duranensis | reverse complement strand
TTCAAGAAAGGTTTTGGATTCATAGGACATTCATAACTTTAAGGCATAGACATTAAGACACTAATGATCACAAGACACAAACATGGACAAACATAAGCACTAAAATTCGAAAAACAGGAAAATAAAGAACAAGGAAATTAAGGAACGGGTCCACCTTAGTGATGGCGGCTCTTTCTTCCTCTTGAAGATCCTATGGAGGGCTTGAGCTCCTCAATGTCTCTTCCTTGTCTTTGTTGCTCCTCTCTCATGATTCTTTGATCTTCTCTAATTTCA
>NC_029775.3:83722013-83722603 GCF_000817695.3 Arachis duranensis | reverse complement strand
AAGTGCATCCCTTGAGGAATCTCAGGGGTCTCATGATGAGTGGGGTCTCTTGTGTACTCCATCCTTTTCTTGGTGATGGGTTTGTCCTCATCAATGGGGATGTCTCCCTCTATGTCAACTCCAACTGAATAACAGAGGTGACAAATGAGATGAGGAAAGGCTAACCTTGCCAAGGTGGAGGTCTTGTCCGCCACTTTATAGAGTTCTTGGGCTATAACCTCATGAACTTCTATTTCTTCTCCAATCATGATGCTATGGATCATGATGGCCCGGTCTATGGTAACTTCGGACCGGTTGCTAGTGGGAATGATTGAGCGTTGTATGAACTCTAACCATCCTCTAGCCACGGGCTTGAGGTCATGCCTCCTCAATTGGACCGGCTTTCCCCTTGAATCTTGCTTCCATTGTGCGCCCTCTTCACATATAACTGTGAGGACTTGGTCCAACCTTTGATCAAAGTTGACCCTTCTTGTGTAAGGATGCTTATCTCCTTGCATCATAGGCAAGTTGAACGCCACCCTCACACTCTCCGGACTAAAATCCAAGTATTTCCCCCGAACCATAGTAAGATAATTCTTTGGATTCGGGTT
>NC_029775.3:83721009-83721396 GCF_000817695.3 Arachis duranensis | reverse complement strand
CACCAAATGGCATCAAAATCCACGTTTTGAGCCATTTCTGGCGTTAAACGCCAGGCTGGTGCCCATTCCTGGCGTTTAACGCCAGGTTCTTGCCCTTTACTGGCGTTTAATGCCAGTCTGGTGCCCCTTTCTGGCGTTAAACGCCCAGATGGGTGCCAGACTGGGCGTTAAACGCCCAACTGCTAGGCTGACTGGCGTTTAAACGCCAGCAGCATCTTCCTCCAGGGTGTGCTGTTTTTCTTCCTATTTTTTCATTTTGTTTTTGCTTTTTTCATTGTTTTTGTGACTTCTTATGATCATCAACCTACAAAAAAGATAAAATAACAAAAGAAAATAGTTAATTATAAAACATTGGGTTGCCTCCCAACAAGCGCTTCTTTAATGTCA
>NC_029775.3:83720177-83720654 GCF_000817695.3 Arachis duranensis | reverse complement strand
GATGTAATGGTCTTCAACTTTTACCAGAACATCCTCTACAAGTCCATAGGCTTGTTTTCTTGAGTTGTCTGCCAGCTCTAGTGAGATCCTTGCAGCTTGCACCTCAAAGATCCCTAATTTCTCAATTACAGAGAGGGGCATGAGGTTCACACTTGACCCTAAGTCACACAAGGCCTTCTTGAAGGTCATGGTGCCTATGGTACAAGGTATAGAAAACTTCCCAGGATCCTGCCTCTTTTGAGGCAAATTTTTGCCTAGACAAGTCATCCAGTTCCTTGGTGAGCAAAGGGGGTTCTTCCTCCCAAGTCTCATTTCCAAATAACTTGTCATTTAGCTTCATGATTGCTCCAAGGTATTTAGCAACTTGCTCCTCAGTGACATACTCATCCTCTTCAAAGGAAGAATACTCATCAGAGCTCATGAATGGCAGAAGTAAGTCCAATGGAATCTCTATGGTCTCAATTTGAGCCTCAGATT
>NC_029775.3:83719836-83720077 GCF_000817695.3 Arachis duranensis | reverse complement strand
TTAGACATGGCTTCACAGCCAGCCAAGCTTTCAGAGAAAGCTTCGGTCCAAAACACTAGACATGGCCAGAGGCCAGCCAAGTCTTAGCAAATCACTGCTCCAAAAGCAAGATTGATACGAAATCAACAAGCTCTTGTGGTGATGAGTTGAAACCTCGGTCCAATGAAATTAGACATGGCTTCTCAGCCAGCCAGATTTCAACAAATCATCATGAAACTCTAGAATTCATCTTCAAGAATTT
>NC_029775.3:83662324-83718958 GCF_000817695.3 Arachis duranensis | reverse complement strand
ATTAATAGTAAGCTAGTAACCTAGGGTATACAGAAATGAGTAAATGATGTAAAAATCCACTTCCGGGCCCACTTAGTGTGTGCTTGGGCTGAGCTTTGAAGCTTTCACGTGTAGAGGTCTTCCTTGGAGTTAAACACCAGTTTGTAACTTATTCTAGCATTTGACTCTAGCTTGCAACTTGTTTCTGGCATTTAAGGCCAGAATATGGCAGAAAGCTGGCGTTGAACGCCAGTTTGTGTCATCTAAACTCGGGCAAAGTATGGACTATTATATATTGCTGGAAAGTCTTGGATGTCTACTTTCCAACGCAGTTGAGAGCGCACCATTTGGGTTTTTATAGCTCCAAAATATCCATTTCGAGTGCAGAGAGGTCAGAATCCAACAGCATCAGCAGTCTTTTTTCAGCCTCTGAATCAGATTTTTGCTCAGGTCCCTCAATTTCAGCCAGAAAATACCTGAAATTACAGAAAAACACACAAACTCATAGTAAAGTCCAGAAAAGTAATTTTTAACTAAAAACTAATAAAAATATACTAAAAACTAACTATATCATAACAAAAACATACTAAAAACAATGCCAAAAAGTATACAAATTATCCGCTCATCAGTTATAATACGAAAAAACAAAGTGTTTAGGGCCACGGCCAAGACTCATAAAGTAGCTGTGTTCAAGAATCAACATACTGAAATAGGAGAATCAATAACACTATCTAAAATTCTGAGTTCCTATAGATGTCAATCATTCTGAATTTCAAAGGATAAAGTGAGATGCCAAAACTGTTTAGAAGCAAAAAGCTACTAGCCCTGCTCATTTAATTGGGACTAAGTTTCATTGATATGTGGGATTCATTGTATATTCTCTTCTTTTATTCCTATTTTTTTTCAGTTGCTTGGGGACAAGCAACAATTTAGGTTTGGTGTTTTGATGAGCGGATAATTTATACGCTTTTTAGTATATTTTTATTAGTTTTTAAGTAAAATTCACATTTCTGGACTTTACTATGAGTTTGTGTATTTTTCTATGATTTCAGGTATTTTCTGGCTAAAATTGAGGGACCTGAGCAAAAATCTGATTCAGAGGCTGAAAAAAGACTGCTGATGCTGTTGGATTCTGACCTCTCTGCACTCGAAATGGATATTTTGGAGCTATAAAAACCCAAATGGTGCGCTCTCAACTGCGTTGGAAAGTAGACATCCAAGACTTTCCAGCAATATATAATAGTCCATACTTTGCCCGAGTTTAGATGACACAAACTGGCGTTCAACGCCAGCTTTCTGCCATATTCTGGCGTTAAACACCAAAAACAAGTTGCAAGCTAGAGTCAAACGCCAGAAACAAGTTACAAACTGGTGGTTAACTCCAAGAGAAGTCTCTATACGTGAAAGCTTCAATGCTTAGCCCAAGCACACACCAAGTGGGTCCCGGAAGTGGATTTCTGCATCATTTACTTATTTCTGTAACCCTAGTAACTAGTTTAGTATAAATAGAATTTTTTCTCATTGTATTAGACGTCTTTGTCATTCTGGTTCCCTCTCTGGGGCCGGAGCCAATAAACACCATTATCACTTATGTATTTTCAACGGTGGAGTTTCTACACACCATAGATTAAGGTGTGGAGCTCTGCTGTTCCTCGAGTATTAATGCAAAGTACTATTGTTCTTCTATTCAATTCATACTTATTCTTATTCTAAGATATCCATTCACACACAAGAACATGATGAATGTGATGATTATGTGACACTCATCACTATTCTCACTTATGAACGCGTGATTGACAACCACTTCCGTTCTACATGAAAACAAGCTTGAAGGTATTTCTCTTGAGTTTCTAATCAACGATTCACATTGACTCTCCTCTAAAAATGGAGCATCTGAATCCGAGGTTAGAACCTTCGTGGTATAGGCTAGAATCAATTGGCAGTATTCTTGAGATCCGAAAAGTCTAAACCTTGTTTGTGGTATTCCGAGTAGGATCTGGGATGGGATGACTGTGACGAGCTTCAAACTCGCGACTGTAGGGCGTAGTGACAGACGCAAAAGGATAGTAAATCCTATTCCTACACAATCGAGAACCAACAGCTGATTAGCCATACGATATCTGTGCATGGTATTTTTCATCCGAGACGAGAAATCTGACAGTTGATTAGCCGTACAGAAATCGTAGAGGACCATTTTCACTGAGAGGACGGGAAGTAGCCATTGACAATAGTGACACCCAACATACAGCTTGCCATGGAAAGGAGTATGAAGGATTGGATGAAGGCAGTAGGAAAGCAGAGATTCAGAAGGAACAACGCATCTCCATACGCTTATCTGAAATTTCCACCAATGAATTACATAAGTATCTCTATCTTCATTTTATGTTTATTTATATTTTAATTATCAAAACTCTATAACCATTTGAATCTGCCTGACTGAGATTTACAGGATGACCATAACTTGCTTCAAGCCAACAATCTCCATGGGATCGACCTTTACTCACGTAAGGTTTATTACTTGGACAACCCAGTGCACTTGCTGGTTAGTTGTGCGAAGTTGTGAAAAAGAGTTGAGATTACAATTGTGCGTACCAAGTTGTTGGCGCCATTGAGATCACAATTTCGTGCACCAGGGGTGTAGTTAGTAAACTTGCCTACCCGAGGAAATGGTTTGAATGGCTTCGCAGACGTTCCCTCCTTTGGTACCTCCTTTGGCTTTTCCACGTACCTGGCTTGACGAGCTGGCGGGTTGGGTGGCTGCCGCTTTTGGTGGCTACCACTTGACTAACTTCTACATCATTGATATACTCCCTCGCCATATTCTGGATTTTCTGCATGGTCCAAATAGGTTTAGTAGTGAGGTGTTTCCTAAAATCCTCATTCAACAGGCCGTTTGTTAGGCATAGGCTCGCAACCGAGTCCGTCAAGCCATCATTCTCTAGACATTCATCATTAAACCGATAAAGGAACTTCCTCATCGGGTCGCCAGCATGCTGCGTGACCCGTAACAAGTTGATTGGGTGCTTAACTTTGGCTATTCGCTTGGTGAACTACGCTAAGAGCTTTTGTGAGATGTCCACGAAAGTCGTAATGGATTCTTGCAAGAGCGCATTAAACCACCATATCGCCAGACCTGCCAGGGTTACTGAGAAAGCACGGCACCTGACAATATCACCAACACCCTCCAAGTTCATTTTGGCCTCAAAGGCCGTCAGATGTTCCTCGAGGTCTTTCGTCCCATTGTAACTCATATCCGTGGGCTTGTCATAGTTTATCGGAAGCTGGACCTTGAGGATCAAGGGGTGGAAAGGGGTTGCACCCATAATGATAGGGTCTCGTCGCTTCTTTCTTCTGTCTCTCCAAGTTTTCCCGTGGCCCTCCGACCTATTCTGGGTGTAGGAGTGAGACCGGGTCTCAGCTCATCCTCGTCTGTTGTCCCTCCTAGGGCTTCTCCCACGGTCTTCTGACCTCTTGGTGGGAGATCAAGTGCGAGATAGACTTGGACGAGAGTCTTTGTTGTGCTTGGGACGGTAGTGGTCCCTCGCTGCTAGCTCTCTTTCCATCTTTTGGACTCAGTGTCAAAGTTCCTGTATGATCTTTGAGTTGTCATCACCTGTACCACCAAATGGGTGTGTCTCGGGAGATTTGGAGGAGGGGTCGTCCCGACAGGACAGTGGTCTTGAGCGTTCTTGGGAAGAGGCTGCGGAGCTTGCCCTGCTTCTCAAGCGGGCTCCCCCTTCTTCTCGTACTTCCTCTATGTGAGTAAAGAGCTCCATACTCGCATCATGTCCCCACAGATGGCGCCAATATTTAGTTGCTCGGGAGAATGGTGGATCAGGGGAGGTCAAGGTTAGAGCAATTGGTGTGAGAGGATCTGGACCTTGGTACGAACTTCGAGGGTAAGACGATCATCCGAGTCGTCGGTAGGTCGGCAGGTGGGACCACCTGCAAGGACACTCCACTGTTAAAGTTAGTGTTCGTACAAAGAGGTGGCTAATTAGAGTAAAAAGATAATGTACCTTTAGAGAGGAGTAGATCCCTCCCCATTTGTATTCTGAACTCGGGTGGACCTCTTCATTTAGGCCCAGCCTGAAAGCTTTTACTAGCTGTCTAAGTTTTTTAGCAGGTGTGAAGTAGCACGCAGATTACCTCTAAACTCGGATCAAATGACCTATTGAAACATTGGTTTGGGATCGGACCCAAAATTCTTATTTGACTGGACCGGAACACTACTCTAAATAAATTTGATTAGTTTGGTGACAAATTATTCAGTTGAAATGAAATATGAATTAATATGTAAATTGATTTGATTTGATTCTTTCGATTAATCAAGCTCTCCTTAGACTTATCACATGTTATATTCATAAAATTCCATCCTTATTAAGCCATGCTGGAAACGTGGACAATTTGAATCTAGCTAGGTACCCGTAAATCCTCCATTTCGATCAAAGTTTAACTAAAACAAGAAAAATTATTATTAAACTAGAAAAATTGTTTGGTTTGATATTTAGAATATATGAAAAATACATTTAAGTTTTTAGAATATTTTAATCTTTTGTTTGGTCACTTTTTTTTTTCTTGTGAACACATATGTGATATTTTATATTCACATCACACCTATGTGAACAAAAAAGAAACAATTGTAACTTTTGCATCCACTAATTAGTTTACCCATTAATTTAAAAAAAAATTCTATTAACCTTATCCTTTATATTATGAATGTTTTATTTATAGAATTTTTATTATTTTTTTATATGAATTTTTTTTATTATTTACTGATTTTTTGTTAATTTTTTTTGTTTGACATTCACATTATACATTTTTATAATTGTGGTATTTGTATATTATTATTATTATTATCGTTTTATAATATGTGAATTAAACAAATATGTTTTTTTTAATAATTATTTATTTAAAAATAATTTTAACTAATATTATTCAAATAATATTTATTTTAGTAAAAGTTATTTTAATATAAAATTACTAAATATAAATTATAATAGCACAAATTTATTTTTATCTAAAATTAATTCTATAAAATTTTATTTATTTAAATTTCAGTTTGACAAATACTGATACAAACTCACATCTATGTCATTATGTTGACTTATACTAGGTTTGTGCGACATTCTCCTTTGGATGTTTCATTTGATCACTTGTTTAATGATATATATTGAATGTGAAAGGATAGAATAGCATGATGACGCCTGAAGTATATTCACAAAAGTGTTCACATAGGAGAGCAAGTAACCCGTTTTGTGTTTTTTATTGGGATCAGTCACTCACGTAGAGCAGTGCTTTATTATTTAATAGGGTCCCAACTAAAGGGTAAAAGAAAATTTCATTTAAAGGAGGTGAACTATTTAACAAGAATATTAAACTAAAATAGCAACATGAACCCTTTCACAACGATATTTCATGAAGTCCCAGCAGTAAGTTACGTAGAGAACTATTTTCCACGTCTAAGTGCAAAAGGAATCCAACAATATTTACCAATATATACTAGCTTCGAGAATATTTAAATTTGTTGAATAAATTAAAACTTATATTATCTCACATATTAAGTATATCACAGTCAATGAAGGTATAACTATATTAAATCATTACCCTTAAACTAATTAATAAATAACACGTCTTGAAAAACTTATAAAAACTTCCAAGGATATCTGATTCTCCACAAACTCATTAGATTTAGAATAAATAATTAAATTTGTTCTGAATAATATTCGTTCTTTAAATTAATCTTCAAAAATTTTTTTAATTAAATTCATCATTTAAAAGTTTTAAATTAATCACGTTAGTTTTTTTATTTTTTTATTAATAGCGTTAAAATTTATTAATATAGCATATTAAATGACACGACAACCTACATTTAAGAGTTCTAATGGATTATTAATATAATAAGTTTATAAAATTTTATCAAATTAAAACATTTTTAAAAAATGAATTTAATTAAAAAAATTTTTAAAAACTAATTTAAATAACAAATAATTGTTTAGATACTAATTTAACCCTTTACTATCCATCAAAAATATATAAATTATATACTTGGTCACCGAAAATGCAAGCATCATCCATCACATATGGAGAAGTGGCATATTACCAAATACAAGTGTATACGAATTGGATAGCATTAGATATGGACAAAAGTAGAAGGCAAAAGTAAATTACGAACAAAAGTAAATTGGAAGGAGAAAAACTACGGACACTACAACAAATTTAGGATGATTTAACCCTTTAAAAATGTTTTCTATAATAAAAAAAAGATCTTTCTTATCAAAGACAATATTTTTTGATTTTTTTGGGGATTGGTTATATATCTATTATATTTGGTCTAAGACAGTGCTTTTTGCATCAAAAGAAATTCTTTTTGTAGTAATCTTTAAAAAATATTGCATTTTCTGTTAAACAAAGCAACTTCATTTAAAAGTTGAGACTTGAGAGGACTCAAACACAATACATAAAAAAGTACTACTCTATTATAATTTATAACATTTTTTATGAATAATACATAAAATAATACTTGTCTAAATTTTTTTAATTTATCTTTTTATATACCTAAAACAATATTTATATAATTTTTTTAGTTATTTTTTTATATACCTAAAACAACATTTATTTAATTTTTTTAATGCAATATGACAAAGTAGGAGCAATAACAAAAAAAGATTGTTGGAGGATCAGAGAAGCAACAAAGGTCAAGGGAGTAAAAGAGTGAGCAGCATTGAAGAAGAAGCTCTGCCAAGGGAGGCTCGAAGACGAGAGTGGAACAAAGAGGATGGTGCTATTGAGGAGTGTTGAATGAGGAGGTCAGGAAATAAGTGAGATGGAGAGAGGGAGAGAGGGAGATGGTTGTAGCGACGGGTTGCAAAATAGGGATAAGCTGATTTAGAATGAGATAACGGAATAGAGTTAGTTTATGTATTTTTTTATTTTTATTTTTGGCTAATTATTATTCCAATATGTGGATCTATCAGGTTTGATCTGCGGATGTATTACCAATATTCGATATCTCATCCTATTTAGTCTTAGTTTGGTAAAACTTTTATTTTTTAAAAGTAATTTATAAAAGTTAAATTCTTAAAAATAGCTTTTCAAAAAGTGTAGCATTTATATTTAGTAAATCAAATTAAAAATGACTTTTAATAAATATAAGTAGCAACAATTACATTTGATAAAATATTTTTAAAAATTTAAAAATTAGTTAATATATGAGGTTATATTAGGCTTTTAAATTTTAAAAAGTACAAGCCAATTTTAAAAAGCTCTATCTTAGTTGTTTTCAAAAGTATCCCAATTTTTTAAAAACTGCAAGCACAAACACAAGGTCTTTTTGATTTACCAAACACAAAATGAGGAGCTTGTTCTTTTAAAAAGCATAAGCACCTTTTCAAAAAATTTTACCAAATCAAACCTTAGTTGTGGGTCTGATTGGGTATGATCCAATAGATTCAGGAATAGAATATGATTCGATTTGTATCGGCATCATATCGAATTTGCAGATTTAACAAATCAAATTTAATTTGTACACCCCTACTGCTAAAATAGAGTTCTTTGTGTGGTTTGTAGGGTAGAAATAGTTAAATACGAGATCGCATGGACTACATTTGAATTTGAAAATAGAACACCAAAAATAATATAAAAGACAGAAATATAAAAATTAGTATTTTTTTTATTTTGTTCGGTGATAAATTGAATATAGGATAAATCAAATAATAAAAAGTCCAATATACTTTTATATTTTTCCTCAAACAAAATTTAAAAACAAAAATGGTAGAAAAATGTAATTATGAAAAATTAAGAGCGATAATAAAAGGAAAAAAGGTCAAATAAAGTTATGTCTTCTTTTAGTGTCTTAGTGCCTTTGTCTCTTTTCTTTCATGACAAGCTGTATGTTGGTGGATCACCATTGTCAATGGCTACCATCCGTCCTCTCAGTGAAAATGGTCCAAGTACGGTTTCTCTACGGCTAATCAACTGTCGGATCTCTCGTCTCGGATGAAAAATACCAGGCACAGCTACCGCACGGCTAATCATCTGTTGGTTCTCACTTGTGTCGGAATACGATCTATCTATCCTTATGCACACTGTCACTGCACCCAACATTCGTGAGTTTAAAGCTCGTCAGACTAATCCCGTCCCAGATCCTACTAGGAATACCATAGACAATGTTTAGACTTTCTGGATCTCGAAAATGCTGCCAATTGGTTCTAGCCTCTACCACAAAGGTTCTAATCTTACGGATTTGAATGCTCTGTTGTCAAGAGAGACAAGTCAAATCCGTGGATCAGAGACCCAAGAGACTATACTCCAGTTGTCATCCAGTGACTAGGTTGAACATCATGTAGACCGCTTGTGGTTGTCAAGCACACGGATCTTGGCTAAGCGAGTAACAAAGAAAGTGGGTGATTGTCACGGATCGCCCATTCATTCTGACTTAACTGAATTAAGTATGAGAGTATATCTTGGAAAAGAAGTAAGTGTGAATTGAAAGAGAAATAATAGTACTTGCATTAATTCATGAAGAACAGCAGAGCTCCGCACCTTAATCTATGAGATGTAAAAACTCCACCATTGGAAAATACATAAGAGAAAAAAGTCTAGGCTTGGCCGAATGGCCAGCCTCCTAAATGTTAAAAATGGCTTCCGATCCTTTTTTTATACAACAGTAAAGAAAGTGCTATTTATACTAAACTAGTTACTAAGGATTACAGAAAATAAGTGACTAAGTGCAGATAGTGCAGAAATCCACTTCTGGGGCCCACTTGGTGTGTGCTTGGGTTGAGCATTGATCTTTACACGTGCATAGGCCTTTTCTAGAGTTAAACTTCAGCTTGGATGCCAGTTTGGGCATTTAACTCTAGTTCTGGTGCCAGTTCTGGCATTTTACGCCAGAAAAGGGTCTTTGGCTGGCGTTGAACGCCAGTTTGGGCCATCAAATCTCAGACAAAGTATGTACTATTATTCATTGCTGAAAATTCCAAGATGTTAACTTTTCATCCCAATTGAGAACGCGCTAATTGGACTTTTGCAGCTCTAGAAAAATGCGTTTGAGTGCAGGGATGTCAGAATCCAACAGCATCTGCAGTCCTTTCTCAGCCTCTGAATCAGATTTTTGCTCAGGTCTCTCAACTTCAGCCAGAAAATCTCTGAAATTACAGAAAAACACACACACTCATAGTAAAGTCCAGAAATGTGATTTTTGCATAAAAACTAATAAAAATATAATAAAAAGTAACTAAAACATTCTAAAAACAATGCCAAAAAGCGTATAAATTATCCGCCCATCACAACACCAAACTTAAATTGTTGCTTGTCCCCCAACAACCAAAAACAAAATAAGATAAAAAAAGAAGAGAAAATACAATAAATTTCAAAAATATCAATGAAGATTAGTTTTAATTAGATGAGCGGGACTAGTAGCTTTTTGCCTCTGAATAGTTTTGGCATCTCTCTATCCATTAGAGCTTAGAATTGTTAGCCTCTTAGGAACTCATAAATACAGATAATATTATTGATATTCCTAGTTAGGTTCTTTTTTATTCTTGAACACAGCTACTTTATGAGTCTTGGCCGTGACCCTTAGCATTTTGTTTTCCAGTATTACCACCGGATACATAAATGCCACGGACACATAACTGGGTGACTCAAATTTGTTAGAGTCCCTAGTTAGAGGTGCCCAGAGTTCTTAAGCACACTCTTTTGCTTAGGATCACGACTTTTACCACTTAGTCTCAAGCTTTTCACTTGGACCTTCATGACACAAGCACATGGTTAAGGACAGCTTGATTTAGCCGCTTAGGCCAGGATTTTATTCCTTTTGGGCCCTCCTATCCACTGATGCTCAAAGTCTTGGATCCTCTTTACCCTTTCCTTTTAGTTTAAAGTGTTATTGGCTTTTTCTGCTTGCTCTTTCCTTTTGTCTTTTTTTTCGCAAGCTTTTTCTTTTCATTACTTTTTCTTACTTCAAGAATTAGTTTTTTATGATTTTTTTCAGATCACCAATAACATGTATCCTTTTTCATTATTCTTTCAAGAGTCAATTTTTCTTAATTCCAATTTCAAACATGCACTGTTTAAGCATTTATTCAGAAAGCAAGAAGTATTGCCACCACATCAAAATAATTAAACAAATTTCAAATAAAATTCGAAATTCATATACTTTTTGTTCTTTTGCAAATGGAAGCATTTTTTCATTTAAGAAAGGTGAGTGATTCATGGAATCATTCCTAGCTTTAAGACATAGACACTAGACACTAATGATCATGTAATAAAGACACAAACATAGACAAAACATAAAGCATAGAAATGAAACAGAAAAATAAGAACAAGGAAATTAAAGAACGGGTCCACCTTAGTGACGGCGGCTAGTTCTCCCTCTTGAAGATCCTATGGAGTGCTTGAGCTCCTCAATATCTCTTTCTTGCTTTTGTTGTTCCTCTCTCATGGCTCTTTGGTCTTCTCTAATTTCATGGAGGATAATGGAGTGCTCTTGGTGCTCCATCCTTAGTTGCTCCATGTTGGAACTCAAATCTCCTAAAGAGGTGTTGAGTTGCTCCCAATAGCTTTGTGGAGGAAAGTGTATCCCTTGAGGTATCTCAGGGATTTCTTGATGAGAAATTTTCTCATGCTCTTGTTGAGGTCCATGAGCGGGCTCTCTCGTTTGCTCCATCCTCTTTTTAGTGATGGGCTTGTCTTCTTTACTAAGGATGTCTTCCTCTATGACAATTCCGGCTGAATTGCATAGGTGACAGATGAGATGAGGAAAGGCTAACCTTGCCAAAGTGGAGGGCTTATCAACCACCTTGTATAGTTCTAGAGGTAAGATCTCATGAACTTCCACTTCCTCTCCAATCATGATACTATGGATCATGATAGCCCGATCCACAGTTACTTCGGACCGGTTGCTAGTAGGAATGATAGAGCGTTGGATGAACTCCAACCATTCTCTAGCCATGGGTTTGAGGTCAGGCCTTCTCAGTTGAACCGGTTTGCCTTTGGAGTCTCTCTTCCATTGGGCTCATTCCACACAGATGTCCATGAGGACTTGGTCCAAGCTTTGATCAAAGTTGACTCTTCTAGTGAAAGGATAAGGATCTCCTTGCATCATTGGCAAGTTGAATGCCAACCTCACGGTTTCCAGACTGAAATCCAAGTATTTCCCTCGAACCATTGTGAGCCAATTCTTTGGGCTCGGGTTCACACTTTGATCACGGTTCTTAGTGATCCATGCATTAGCATAGAACTCTTGAACCATTAAGATTCTGACTTGTTGGATGGGGTTGGTGAGAGCTTCCTAACCTCTTCTCCGAACTTCACGTCAGATCTCCAGATATTCACTCTTTTTGAGCATGAAGGAGACCTCGGGGATCACCCTTTTCTTGGCCACAACTTCATAGAAGTGGTCCTGATGGACCTTTGAGATGAATCTCTCCTTCTCCCATAACTCGGAGGTGGAAGCAACTGACTTCCCTTTCCTCTTTCTAGAGGTTTTTCCGGCCTTAGGTGCCATTAATGGTTATGGAAAAACAAAAAACAGAGCTTTTTCCACACCAAACTTAAAAGGTTTGCTCGTCCTCGAGCAAAAGAAGAAAGAAAGGAGGAGAAGAAGAAGACATGGAGGAGATAGAGGGGTGTTTTGAATTCAGCCAAGGGGGGTTTAAGTGTTTATGATGTGTGAAATTGAATGTGGTAAGGAGGGATACTTATAGGGTAAGAAAGAGAGGGAATTCGTGTAAGAAGGGGTTGGGTTTGGGAGAGAAATGTTTTGAATTTGAAAGGTAAGGTAGGTGGGATTTTATGATGGGTTTTTGGAGAATAGTGGATGGATTTGAGTGGTGAAAGAGTGTTATGGAAAGGTGTGAAGAGGAGAGAGAAATAATTGGGGTAGGTGGGGATCCTGTGGTGTCCACAGATCCTGAGGTGTCAAGAAATTCCAGTCCCTGCCCCATTCTGGCGTGTAAATGCCCCTGGAGAGCCTTTTCTAGCATTTAAACGCCAGTTTGCTATCTTTCCTGGCATTAAACGCCAGGCTGATGCCCCTTTCTGGCATTTAACGCCAGCCAAACATACTTTTCTGGCGTTAAACGCCAGTCTGTCTGCCAATTCTAGTGTTTAACGCCAGCCAGACACCCTTTTCTGGTGTTAAACGCCAGTCTATCTGCCAATTCTGTCATTTAATACCCAGAATGTTGCCAGACTGGGTGTTAAACACCCATTCTGTATCCTTACTGGCGTTTAAAACGCCAGTAAGGCCTGTCCTCCAGGGTGTGCTATTTTTTATGCTATTTTTTATTCCGCTTTAATTCTGCAGCTATTTTTGGGACTCCACATGATCATCAACCTAAAGAAAACATAAAGTAACAATGGAAAATGAAATGAAAAAGTAATTAACATAGATAAATAAGATTGGGTTTCCTCCCAATAAGTGCTTCTTTAATATCAATAGCTTGACAGTAAGCTCTTACAAAGCTTCACAGATACTCAGAGCATGATTGTGGCCTCCCAACACCAAATTTAGAGTTTGAATGTGGGGGATCTTCTTGACTCTGTATGGAGAGAATTGGATGAAGTTTTTCATGCTTCTTCGACAATGTTTACAGAAGAAGATCCTTGAGCCTTAAACACAAGGTAGTCCTCATTCAATTGAAGGACTAACTCTCCTCTGTCCACATCAATCACAGCCCTTGCTGTGGCTAGGAAGGCTCTTCCAAGGATGATGGATTCGTCCTCATCCTTCCCAATGTCTAGGATTATGAAGTCAGCAGGGATGTAAAGGCCTTCAACCTTCACTAAGACATCCTCTACAAGTTCATAAGCCTGTTTTATTGATTTGTCTGCTATCTCTAGTGAGATTCTTGCAGCTTGTACCTCAAAGATCCCTAATTTCTCTATTACAGAGAGTGGCATGAGGTTTATACCTGACCCCAAGTCACACAGAGCCTTCTCAAAGGTCATGGTGCCTATAGCACAAGGTATTAAGAACCTTCCGGGATCCAGTTTCTTCTGGGGTAATTTCTGCTGCACCAAGGCATTCAATTCATTGATGAGCAATGGAGGTTCATCCTCCCAAGTCTCATTACCAAATAACTTAGCATTCAGCTTCATGATTGCTCCTAGATACCGAGCAACCTACTCTTCAGCAATATCTTCATCTTCTTCAAAGGAAGAATACTCATTAAAGCTCATGAATGGCAACAGTAAGTTTAGTGGAATCTCTATAGTCTCTGTATGAGCCTCAGATTCCTTTCGTTCCTTATTAGGGAACTTCTTAGTGGTCAGTGGACGTCCATTGAGGTCTTCCTCACTAGAAATCACTGCCTCTTCCTCCTCTATAGGTTCGGCCACTTTGGATATATTGATGGCCTTGGACTCTCTCTTTGGATTCTTTTCTGTATTGCTTGGGAGAGTACTATGAGGGATTTCAGTAACTCTTTTACTTAGCTGACCTACTTGTGCCTCCAAATTTCTGTTGGAGAACCTTGTTTCAGTCATGAAATTGAGAGTGGTATTAGATAAATCAGAGACTATGGTTGCTAAGCCAGAGAGGCTCTGCTCAGAATTTTCTATCTGTTACTGAGAAGATGATGGAAAAGGCTTGCTATTGCCAAACCTATTTCTCCCACCATTATTATTATTGAAGCCTTGTTGAGGCTTCTGTTGACCCTTCCATGAGAAATTTGGATGATTTCTCCGTGAAGGATTATAGGTGTTTCCATAAGTTTCTCCTATGTAATTCACCTCTTCCATTGTAGGATTCTCAGGGTCATAAGCTTCTCCTTCAGAGGAGGCTTCTTTAGTACTGCCAGATGCAGCTTGCAATCCAGTCAGATTCTGAGAAATCATATTGACTTGCTGAGTCAATATTTTGTTCTGAGCCAATATGGCATTCAAAGTATCAATCTCAAGAACTCCTTTCTTCTGAGTCATCCCGTTATTTATAGGATTTCTTTCAAAAGTGTACATGAACTGGTTGTTTGCAACCATCTCAATGAGTTCCTGTGCTTCTGCAGGAGTTTTCTTCAAATGAAGAGATCCACCAGCAGAGTGGTCCAATAACATCTTGGACAATTCAGACAGACCATCATAGAATATACATAAGATGCTCTATTCTGAAAGCATGTCAGAAGGACACCTTATGATCAATTGCTTGTATCTTCCCAAGCTTCATAGAGGGATTCACCTTCCTTTTGTTTGAAGGTTTGAACTTCCACTCTAAGCTTGCTCATCTTTTAAGGTGTAAAGAATTTGGCCAAGAAAGCATTGACCAACTTTTTCCAAGAGTTCAAGCTTTCTTTAGGTTGTGAGTCCAACCATATCCTAGCTCTGTCTCTTACAGCAAAGGGAAAAAGCATAAGTCTGTAGACCTTAAGATCAACCCCATTGGTCTTAATAGTGTCACAGATTTGCAAAAATTCAGCTAAGAACTGATGAGGATCTTCCAATGGAAGTGCATGAAACTTGCAATTCTGCTGCATTAGAGAAACTAATTGAGGCTTAAGCTCAAAGTTGTTTGCTCCAATTGCAGGAATTGAGATGCTTCTTCCATAGAAGTTGGAAGTTGGAAGTTGGTGCAGTAAAGTCACCAAGAATCTTCCTTGCATTTCCACCATTGTTCTCAGGTTCGGCTGCCATGTCTCCCTCTTTTTAGAAATTTGCTGTAAGGTCCTCTCCGGAGTGTTGTGCTTTAGCTTCTCTTAGCTTCCTTTTCAGAGTCCTTTCAGGTTCAGGATCAGCTTCAACAAGAATGTCTTTATCCCTATTCCTGCTCATATCAAAAAGAAGAGAACAAAGAGAGTAGTGGAATCCTCTATGTCACGGTATAGAGATTCCTTTATGTGTCAGAGGAAAAGAAGAATAGAAAAATGAGGTAGAGAGAGAATAAGAAGAATTCAAACACAGAGAGAGGGAGAGGGTTCGAATTATTAGATGAGTAGAAGAGAAATATTAGTAAATAAATAAAATAAATAGAAAGAGATGAGAGAGAGAGTACTCAAATATTAAGAAGAGGGAAAAATATTTAATTAATTAAGTTAGTTTCGAAAATTTAAAAAAGAAATATAAGAAAATTAAAAACTAAAACAATTAGTTAATTAAAAAGATTTTTAAAAAAGTGGTTAGTGATTTTCGAAGATTAGAAGTGGAAAAGTAGTTAGATGGTTTTGAAAAAGATAAGAAATAGTAAACTTTTTAAAATTAAAACAAACAAGTCAAGTAGTTAGTTGAAAAAGATTTGAAAATAAATTTTGAAAAGATAAGAAGTTTAGAAAAAGATTTTGAAATTAAAATTTTAAAAAGATATGATTGAAATTTATTTTGAAAAAGAAATTAAAAAGATTTGATTTTTAAAATTAAAGTTGATGACTTGACTAATAAGAAACTAAAAGATATGATTCTAGAATTCAAAGATTGAACCTTTCTCAACAAAAAAGTAACAAACTCGAAATTTTTGAATCAAAACATTAATTGTTAGCAAGGATTTTCGAAAATATGAAATAAAATTAAGAAAAAATATTTTGAAAAAGTAGTTTTAAAATTTTCAAAAACATTAAAAGAAAAATGAAAAAGATTTTGAAAAAATTTTAAGAATGAAATTCATAAAAAAAATGAAAAAGAATTGATTTTGAAAAAGATTTGAAAAGATAAAGTTTTTAAATTGAAATTTTGACTTGACTAATAAGAAACAACTAAATTTTTTAAAAATTTTTGACCAAGTCAACTCAAAATTTCAAAAATTATTAGAAGAATAAGAAAAAAGATATTTTTTTACTTTTGAATTTTTAATGAGGAGAGAGAAAAACAACAAAATAAAACAAAACATAAAGATTTAATATCAAAACAAATAATGCATGCAAGAACACTTTGAATGTCAAGATGAACACCAAAAACACTTTGAAGATCATGATGAACATCAAGAGCATATTTTTGAAATTTTTTTTAAAAAAGAAAGACATGCAAGACACCAAACTTAAAAACTTTTGTACTAGGGACACTAACAATTCGAAAATGCATCAGGAAAACAAGAAAAAACACAAAACAAGAAAAATTAAAGATCAAACAAGGAAAATCATCATGAAAAACTTGAAGATCAAAGAAGAACACAATGAATGAATTTTTGAAAATCTAAGAAAAATTAAAAGCATGCAATTGACACCAAACTTAAAATTTGACACTAGATTCAAACAA
This sequence comes from Arachis duranensis, assembly GCF_000817695.3. Taxonomy (NCBI): domain Eukaryota; kingdom Viridiplantae; phylum Streptophyta; class Magnoliopsida; order Fabales; family Fabaceae; genus Arachis; species Arachis duranensis. The sequence continues at coordinate 83,702,794 of NC_029775.3, read as the reverse complement.
GAAACACAAAGTTTTTTTGGTTTTATGATTTTATTAAATATAAATTTTTTTTAAAAAGAAAATAAAGGTTGAAACAAGAAAGATGGTTACCCAATCTAAGCAACAAGATGAACCGTCATTTGTCCAAACTCGAACAATCCCCGGCAACGGCGCCAAAAACTTCGTGCACGGAATCGTGATCACACTTTTCACAACTTCGGTACAACAAACCAGCAAGTACACTGGGTAGTCCAAGTAATAAAACCTTACGCAAATAAGGGTAGATCCCACGGAGATTGCCGGCTTGAAGCAAGCTATGGTCATCCTGTAAATCTTAGTCAGACAGATTCAATTGGTTATGAGTTTTGATAATTGAAAGATAAATAAAACATAAATTAAAATAATGATACTTATGCAATTCATTGGTGGGAATTTCAGATAAGTGTTTGGAGATGCTTTGTTGCTTCTGAACCTCTGCTTTCCTATTGTCTTCATCCAATCATGCGTGCTCCCTTCCTTGGCAAGCTGTATGTTGGTGGATCACCGTTGTCAATGGCTACCATCCATCCTTTCAGTGAAAATGGTCCAGGTACGGTTTCTGTATGGCTAATCAACTGTCGGATCTCTCGTCTCGGATGAAGAATACCAGGCACAGCTACCGCACGGCTAATCATATGTCGATTCTCACTTGTGTCGGATGAAGAATACCAGGCACATTCGTGAGTTTAAAGCTCGTATACTAATCCTGTCCCAGATCCTACTCGGAATACCACAGACAATGTTTAGAGTTTTCGGATCTCAGAAATGCTGCCAATTGGTTCTAGCCTCTACCACAAAGGTTCTAATCTTACGGATTTGAATGCTCTGTTGTTAAGAGAGACAAGTCAAATCCATGGATCAGAGACCCAAGAGACTATACTCCAGCTGTCGTCCAGTGACTACGTTGAACATCATGTAGACCGCTTGTGGTTGTCAGGCACACAGATCTTGGCTAAGCAAGTAACGAAGATAGTGGATGATTGTCACGGATCGCCCTTTCATTCTGACTTAACTGAATTAAGTACGAGAGTATATCTTGGAGAAGAAGTAAGTGTGAATTAAAAGAGAAACAATAGTACTTGCATTGATTCATAAAGAATAGCAAAGCTCCGCACCTTAATCTTTGAGGTGTAGAAACTCCACCGTTGGAAAATACATAAGAGAAAAAGGTCTTGGCTTGGCCGAATGGCCAGCCTCCCAAATGTTAAAAATGGCTTCCGATCCTTTTTTATACAATAGTAAAAAAAGTGCTATTTATACTAAACTAGTTACTAAGGATTACAGAAAATAAGTGAATAAGTGCAGATAGTATAGAAATCCACTTCCAGGGCCCACTTGGTGTGTGCTTGGGCTGAGCATTGAGATTTATACGTGCATAGGCTTTTCTAAAGTTAAACACCAGCTTGGATGCCAGTTTGGGCATTTAACTCCAGTTTTGGTGCCACTTCCGGCGTTTTACGCCAGAAAAGGGTCTCTGGTTGGCGTTGAACACCAGTTTGGGCTATCAAATCTGGAGCAAAGTATGTACTATTATTCATTGCTGGAAAGCCCATGATGTTAGCTTTCTAGCCCAGTTGAGAACGCGCTAATTGGACTTCTGTAGCAATAGAAAAACGCATTTGAGTGCAGGGAGGTCAGAATCCAACAGCATCTGCAGTCCTTTCTCAGCCTCTGAATAGATTTTTGCTCAGGTCCCTCAACTTCAGCCAAAAAATCCCTGAAATTACAGAAAAACACACACACTCATAGTAAAGTCCAGAAATGTGATTTTTGCATAAAAACTAATAAAAATATAATAAAAAGTAACTAAAACATACTAAAAACTACCTAAAAATAATGCCAAAAAGCGTATAAATTATCCGTTCATCACTCCCCTTACATCTCTCTTGTCAAATGAAGAAGAACACTAAGAGTTTCATCCATTGGAGATTGGAGTGGATATGAGGGTTCATTGCTTGGAAGGAAAGGTTCATGATAAAAGGGTGGTTCATCATGATAAGGATGTGGCAGTTCAACACTCTCCATCTTTTCCACCTGTTGCACAACACACTCCAGTCCTTTGTTCTCAAGTTGATATTTGTTAGCCATGAGAGTTTCGTGTGCTTTTCGGCTTTCCTCTCACTCCATTTTATGGATAGTTGCTTGAAGTCGATCCATTGCTTCCTTAAAATGATCCATAGGCTCTTGTTCCGCTTGGCTAACATAATTATGATCATATTGTGGTTAAAAGTTTGCATACATTGGTGGTGGTGTATATTGAGGTGGTAGTTCTTGGGAGTAGTTGGGTTGGAATTAGGGTGGCTCTATGCATATGGTTCATAAGGTGGTTGGTATGGTGGATATGGATTAGGATCATATGAAGATGTTTGGTAAAACGGGACTTGTGAGTATGGTGGTTGAGGGCTATATTGAGGTGGGGGTTCATAGATATATGGTGGTGGTTGTTGATTGTCATGAAGAGGTCCACCATAACCATTGTCTTCGTATGCATCATAGAATGGTTGTTGCTCATAGCGCATTAGAGGAGGTTGTTGCCAAGAGGGTTGATCAAATCCTTGTGGCTCCTCCCATCTTTGATTGTCCCATCCTTGATGCAACCCTTCATTATAATCTCCACTTCCTACAACATAATTGTAACCAAACTCATAGGCAAAGGGGTGAGAATTCATAATAACAGGAGAGAATAAAAACAAAAACTAATATAAAATAAGGAAAATAAACTCCTAAAGCTAAAAACAAATAACAAAGAAACAAGAAGCAAAATTATTCACAATATTCACAATAACCAATAATAAGGCACACATTTGTAATTTTCCGGCAACGGCATTAAAAATTTGACAGAGGAAAAATGTCGGTAAAGATTTTCACAAAAATAACGTGTTGCAAGTACAGTTCTAAACCGACAATTAAACCTCAATCAATATTTAAATTGTTTGTCACAAATACAAACCCAATAAAATTAACCGAAGTATTCAAACCTCGGGTCGTCTCTTAAGGAATTACAGGGAAGTGTACTTATAATTGGTTATGGAAAAGTATTTTTAGGGCTTTTGTGATAAAAGATAAGTAACGTAAATAACAAGGAAAAAAAAATAACAACTATGAAAAGTTCTAACAAGGATTGAGAATTGGAATTCCTATCCTTATAATTATCATCAATTATGATGGTAATTGTCTTTTGCTCTCACTTAGTTAACCTCTAACAATGAAGGAAAGTCAAGTGAGCAAAATCAACTTAACTTCACAAGTCCTAATCAAAGACTAGATTTAGTGAAGTCTAAGCCAACTAGCAATTTTCAATCACCAATCAACAAAAAAATTTTGATAACTCAAGAGTCTCTAATGGATCAATCCAAGTTAAGAACATAAAAATCTAATTTAAAATCCAACCAAGCATTTTATCAAACACTTGGAAGGCATAACATAAAAACATAGAAAACTAACGAGACATAGCAAAATCCAAAACTAACCAAAGCAAAGAAATAATAATAACAAAGCAATGAACAATAAGAAACATGAAACATAAATTACATTAATGAAAATTGAGAGTAACATATGAACTCATAAACTAAGTTAGCAAAATAAAAGAATCAATGAGAGAAGTAAATAACTAAAGTGCTAGAACAAATAAAAGTAGAAGAAAACTAAATTAAAGCAAGGTAGAATTCTGAAATTGAGAAGGAACAAGACTAAAAATCCTAAAATCTAGAGAGAAGATAGAGCCTTTCTCTCTAGAAAACTACATCTAAACCTAAAATTGTATGAATGAAAGTGTGAATGAATGATTCCTCCCTTCCAGCTCCATTCTACAGCCTCTAATCAGTATTTTTGGGCCTGAATCTGGGTCCAAAGCAGCCCAGAAATCACCCTCACCATTTTCTGTCAATTGCAACACGTGATGCTCGTCACGTGTATGCATTAGCCACGCGTATGCATCGCTTGAACACATTCATAGTCACGTGTGCACGTCATCCACGTGTACGTGTCGATTGCCTGATGCACTGGTCACGCGTATGCGTCGTCCACACGTGCGCGTCGCTGCCAGCTTCTAAAAACATCATTTTCATGTGTTCCTTCCACTTTTGCATGCTTCCTTTCCATTCTTTAAGCCATTCCTGCCCTAGAAAACTTGAAATCACTTAACACACATATCATGGAATCGAGTGGTAATAAGAGAGAATTAAAATTAGCAAATTTAAGGCCAAAGAAGCATGTTTTTAATCATAGCACAAAATTAAGAAGGAAAATGTAAAACAATCGAATTATATGCATAAGTATGAGAATAATTAATAAAATCTGCTTAATTAAATACAAAATAAACCGTAAAATAGCGGTTTATCAGCGACTAGATTAGAGTTATGGTGACGTACCTGAGGAGATGGGTAGGTCCCTCTTCTTAATCCCCATTCGTCGGGTGGGCCTTCTCACTTGGTCCAGCCCCTTAAAAGCTTCTGCCAGCTGTCTAGTTCCCCCTCCAGGAAGTTGTGTCACGTGATGGGCGTCTTGTCGTATGGCCGGGTTTTGGGTCCACTTGGTGGACCTCCAGTACTTATTGGGCTAGGTTAGAACAGTGCCCTGAATGCGTCAAGTCGTGGGGTTCGCGACAAGCGCATTAGCTTATTACGTGTTCTCGCATGAAGTAGTCTTCGCCCAACACAACTTCGTTGGCGGGGTTCACGCTTGTAGCACCTTTCCTACACGCGTGAGTTGTCCTCAACCGTTGCTTGAAGGCGTCGCTTCGATTGTCGTGCCCAGAGCATTAAATGGCCCTTAATTGATTTGAAAGATAACGGAAAACTTATTGTACCCTTGCCTTTTCATGCTTCTTCTTCCTTGACACCAGTTACCACCTCCTGCATTACCTTCATTTTCTTCCTTCCTTATTCCCGCAATGGATATCATCATTCACCATTTTTTTCTCTTACAGAAACTATCATTATTCCCTTTGCTTGAAAACTTCATGCCATTGCCACGAGGAGCCTGCCCTCTCCAATCTCCAACATTCTTCTACGCCACAATCATTGGTAAGTGGTCATATACTTGTGTTGTTTTGCTTACTTCGACGTCATTACTGTTTGGGTCTGTTATTGTTGTTTTAGATCAAAATTAGTACTTGCTAGATAGTTGCTTAGGGGGTGCCATAGGTGTTCCTTTCGGTGGCTTAGGCTAGGGTGGTCTAGAGTAAAATGACCTAGTTTAAGGTTAGGATATTTCTTCCTTACTGCGATTATCGTAAGTGGTGCCCCACTGTAGTTATGGCAATATGACCTCCTGTGAACCATTACGTGTGGTGCATGTTCGATGTGATGGGCACTTCCTCTCGGGTGACTGTGAAGGATTTACAAGAGCTCCGAGACACAGGAGCAATATGCGGAGGCAGTCTCAAAGAAGTAAACTATGAGCTCCTAGTCTCGGGTCCCCAGGAACGCGTCTACCATGTCAACCTCGATGCCCCCCGCGTCCCAAACTAGATGTGGGTATACAAACCGATGTTTACTGTCCTGGGCGTTTGGCTTTCCTTTTCTCCTTTTATTCTGACTCTCTTAAACCGGTGTGACGTTGCTCCCTTACAACTTCACCTGAATAGTTGTGCTGCCATCTGGTACTTCCCAGCAACCATTGAAGTCTTCCTTTTCTTCTTTCTTCTCACTAACCCTTCTCGAAAGGGTAAATATAAAAAGCGCACCTCTCTTTAATTTTTGGGTTGTGCTAAACCGAATGATCTTCAGCCTCTTCAAGGATTTTTTTTCATAGCTTTAAAGAAACCTTTTTCACAGTATGGCCAATGTGAGGTCCTCACCCCTTTTGGCTAACTCTCAAGGGGGAAAGGCGCATTCCCACCTACTAGAGCTTTAGCGCCGGCTCCAACTACCTAATTAAAGTGACCTATGTTGGCAAAACCAGCAGATCACTAATGTTTTGCTGGCCGTCTTTGGCTCTAATCCCCTCAACCCTCACTTTTTGATAGGTGAACCAGAGTCCGGCCAAGATTGTGTGGGTAAACGTAGTGAGCTTGTTTCCTTTGTTATACTTCTGTTTTCCAGTCTTGTTGGCTTTTACTCTTGGTAATTTTATTTAACCTATTCACTTTTTCCTTATAGTTGAAATGGCTGCTGGGAACAACACCCTGGGTTATTTCATGACTCACTTTGTCACCAAAGAAGATGATGACACATCTGACTCTCCCACCCTCAGGCAAAGATCCCTCGGCCCAACGAATCGAAGGTCCAATCCATGTCTCATCCAGTGCCCCCTCCTAGTCATGACGCAACCAGTGGGGTTGATCATGGTAAGGGAGTAGTGGTTGAAAGCCCTTCGGGAGCTCGGGTCGAGGATGACGACGTCCTTCTGATCCCTAACCCCAAAAAAAGGAAAACTAGCTCCAATCCAAGACATGCCCTTTCCATTATGGAAATGCACTTTGACGCTGGTGCCTTTATTGATTCCCAGCTGCAGAGAGGTGCTGAAAACGTCTTCTACAAGGAAGATTTGGCTTCCCAAGATAAGTGGACATATCAGAGCCTCTCCTAAGCTACTGCTATAGCGAGGAAAGTAGAACCAGTTCTTTCCAAGTGTCAGGTTCTTGAGGGGAAGTATACGGGTGCTCAATGCAAGATTACTAACTTGAAGGCTGACAAAGAAACCGTGGGGACCAAACTGGGTGAAGCCAAGAAGAAGCTGAAAAAGGATGGTGAGAAGATTTAGCGCCTCGTTGACCGGGATCTCTCTCTTAGTAAATAGATCAATGCATCTCATGGTCAGGCTATTACTGCAGAGAAGAAGGTGAAATAGCTTGAGAGGTAAATTGCATTAAACAGAAGAGTAGAAGATGAATTCAATTGAAATAGATCTCAAAAAGTAAGGATAGAATGCTTTGAAATATAAAAAAGAAAATGACTTGTGCTTAATTGCAGAAAATTAAAAGATGGTTGAAGATCTCAAGAGTGGAAGAGACTAGAAAACAAGTCTAGATCTCAAATCCTTCCTTGATCCAACAAGAACAATTGCAAAGGAGAATGGAAAAGTGAATTGCAGAAGAAAAGAAGAGATGAAGTAGTAAACAGAAATTGAAATTCAATTATGCAGAAAAAGTAAACAAGAGATCTCAAGGTGAGATTGAAACAGAAGTTCTTCAATTCTCCACCCAAGATCCAAAGCAAGAAAAATAAAGAGTGCTCAATCAAGAACAAGGAAGAAGAGAGATCAATTCCTCTTCCCCAATTCTCTAAGATCTAAATTTAAAAGTAAAAGCTCCAAAATGAAAATCAAACTTTCAAAGTGAGTCTAGAGGTAAAAATGAAAATGAAGGTCCCGATCCCCAACTAAATCAAACTAGCCTCTATTTATACACTTTCTATTCTTGGATTTTAGAATTTGGATGGGCTTTTAATTTTGTGAAAAAATGAATTAAGTTGGATTTTTAATTGAATTTCAGCCTAAGTTGCTCCCAGGAGGATGCTCTGCTCTTGTGGAGAGTAGAGCATTGAAGCCTTGTGTGGGGATCCTTGTTGCGTGCCAAGGTTGGTGAGACATCAGGATGCTGCTCCGCTCTTGTGGAGAGCGGAGCAGTGGTGTCATGTGTGCATCCTGCCCGTGCACCCAAGCTCCCTTCTGGCCGTGTCAAGCATGCCCATGTGCGTGCCAAGGAGTAGCGCTCTGCTCTCCTTGTGGGCAGCACAATGGGGCTTCCAAAGGGGAGTCCCAAGTTTGAAACTTGCTGGATGGCTCTTTGGAGCAAATTTCTTTGGTTTCCTTGGCACCAAAGTAGCGCCTAGACTTTTACTTTCTTGGAGGCCTTGTGTTCGAATCTTGGAGGTTGAAAACAAGCCAATTTTGGCTTGTTTTCCTTTCATTTGAGCGCTACTTCCTTCCCTCTTGAGCTTGGGTTCGAAACCCATGGGTGGTACTTGGAGTTAATTTTTCTTCAATTTTTCCATGAGGTGCCCGAAATTGCTCTTGAGGAGAGCAGAGCAGAATTTTTGCTCTTCCTTGTTTCTTGGCTTGAATTTGTGCTCCGCTCTCAAGGGAGGCAGGGCAGTGAAGCCTTGCATGCTTGGTTCATTGTTGTGCTCCCTTGGAGAGCAGTGTGTTCTTGGGGAGAGCAGTGTGGCTTCCCTCCTTCATTTTGCCACACTATTTTCTTCCTTGGGCCACACTTCTTAGGCCACGCTTTCTTTCTTTCTTCTTTTCTTCACCTACAAATAATCAAAACAACCAATCAAAGTATCACCAAATTCACAAGGTTTATAAATCATTAAAATACAATTAAATTTAGCTTAAACCTCATGATTTTAGCATCAATTAAATGGTGGTTGTTTGATTCAAAGAAACCATGCATTTCCATTCCAAATTACTTACTTAGAATGCAAGAAAGTGCATAAAAACTAGTGAAACAAGTGAAATTAGCTTGAAAAATAGGCATATGATGACTTGTCATCAGTTCTAATCCATAGAAATAAACAGAGCTCCTAACCTTAACCAGGAGGTTTAGTTGCTCATAACTTACAGAGAAAACAGGGTTTTGAAAAGTGTGAAAGGAAGAAGATCCTAAACCTAATTGATCTTTTCCTTTAAATACTATCCTAATAATAAATGCTAAACCTAAAAGATATTATTTGTAAATAAAGATTATAAAAGAAAAATAAAATAAAACTAATAAGTGCTAAATCCACTTGGAGGCTTAATAAAGTATAATTTGAACTGCTGTTGGCATTCAACTTCCATATTTGGGCGTTGAACGCCAGGTAGGGGGAGGACGCTTCTGGTCTTTAGCCCCCCTACTGGCGTTGAACACCAGGTGGGAGTTCAGCGCCTAGGGAGAGCTGCCAACATTTTATTTTTTTGCTCCAAGCTTTTCCAAACTGCTCCGAATTCTACCTAAAATCATAAAAATAAAAGAAAACTCAAAGTAGCATCCAAAGATATTTTTGCACTCTAATCAAGTAAAATTAAATAAAATCTAACTTAAAATAATATAAAAATAACTAGAAAAAGGGGTATAAGATGCTCACACATCACTAGCCACAATGAATATTTGACCTCTTTTATGAATCCTGCTTCCAGCAAGGCTTGTACTTGCTCTTCCATGACCTATGCCCTTTCTGGTCCGAGCTTCCGGCGCTTTTGCTAGACAGGTCAAGAGCTCGGATACACTGCGAGTTTATGGGACATCAGGTCGGGATCTATGCCAAGCATCTTTGAGGCTTTACAGGTGAAGATGTCGGTTTTTCCCATTAGGAAGTCAGTGAGTTATTCCTTTAGGTTTCCCTCCAGGTTAGCCCTTATGTATGTTGTCTTGTTTGGATGGTCTCTGCTTTGTACTCCTTCTGTTTTGACCCCAGGCTGGGGGCGTAGCTCCTTTCGAGTTCAGACTTCACCTAGTTTAATTTTGTTGACTTCTTTGCTCCCCGAGCTACCTTTTAAATTGAGGCTTTCATTATAATATTTTTGAGGTAGCCTCTGGTTTCCCTTAACGGTGGCAATTTATTTTGTTGTGGGGAACTTCATGCAGAGATGGGGTGTTGAGACAACAATTGCAAGTCGGTTTAGGGTAGTCCGACCTATTAAATTATTGTAGGCCAAGTTGACGTCGACAGCGATGTAATATATGCTCAGTGTCTTCAATTTTGTATCCTTTCCAAAAGTAGTGTATAGGGAAATGTATCCTAGGGGTCTTATTGGTGCATCCCCTAGGCCAAACAGGCTGTCTATGTAGGCTTTTAAGTCCTTTTCTTCAAATCCGAGCTTATCAAAAGTGAATTTGAATAGAATGTCTGCTGAACTGTCTTGGTCTATCAGGGTTCCATGGAGGTTAGCATTTGCAAGGATTATTGTTATTACCACGGGATTGTCGTTCCTGAGTATTACCCCTTTGGCGTCTTCTTTAGTGAATGAGATGGTAGGTAAGTCGGGTAGTTTAGTTCCCTCCTCAACTTGGTATACCTCTTTAAGGTTCCTTTTGCGTGATGATTTTGATATCCCTCCTCCAGCGAATCTCCCGTTGATCATGTGTACATGTCACTCTGGAGTCTGAGGTGGACCCTCTTGTCATCCGTCCTCTTCGTCCCTCCTTCTCTTCCTCTGGTCGTTCGGTCTGTTGGATAGGTACCTGTCTAACCGACCTTCTTTGACCAATTTTTTATTACATTTTTCAGGTTGTAACATTTATTATTAGGATGTCCGATAATGAAATGTTGATGACGATTTTGAATTGAAAAAAAAAGTTATGAACAGATTCAATTTTGACCCTAAACCTTAAAAACTAAAATAGTATTTATTCCTATTATTAATTATGTAAATAATTTAACCTTAAAATTTATTTATGGAGAGAAATACCAATTATTTCGGATCAGACTATTAAGTATCTTTTATAAGTAATATCATTGTTTAATTACTGGCTTTTTTTGTTTCATTGTTAAAAATAACAACAAATAATTTTCGAGTTTTATTTCACAATTTTAATTTAAAGAACAAAAATAACTCCTTTTACAGGTGTTTCATTATCTCAATTATAGTATTGATATAAATTAAAGAAGTAACATTTAAAAATTAAAAAAGAAAAAACATGTAAAGTATCAAGATAAAATAAAATGTAAAAATTAAAAAAGAAAAAATAAAAAGATGAAGAAAAATAAAAAAACTTTAATTAAAAATAAAAAATAGAGTACAAATTTGAGTTCATACTTCGTATTTTGGAGTAACTATTTCAGATTCTCACTTTTACTCTATGATATACTTCGGATTCTCACTTTTACTCTATAGGGAGACAGACTAAAAAATATTTTTGAATTTCTAAGACTATATTTGTTTATAAGGATAGGACACTGAGACATCGACATAGAGATATAAAATCGTATTTGGCAGGTAAGACATAAACAAAAATATTATGTCTTGGATACTGAATTAGTGCATTTTGTGTCTTTCTTTAACAAAAATAACATAAAAACACTAAATAGAGATACAGCTTATTTTTTATTTTTTTATTATCATTATTAAATTTTTATAATTATATTTTTTATTATTTTATTTTTATTTTAAATTTTCTGTGAAGAAAAATGAAGATTAATTAAATTTTTTATTATTTATTCTATCTTGTATTCAATTTATCACAAAATAAAATATAAAAATATTAATTTTTATATCTATATCTTATTATTAATATTTTGTCTTATCTTATTTTTAAAATTAAATACACTTGAGTATTTTTAAAAAGAACTGATTACAATATTAGTCTAAAATACTATTTATAGGATTTGGATCATCTAAATTTTGAATTTTTAAAGGATAAAGTGTGATTTCTCACTATTTATTTTATAGGTGGGGTCAAGAGAAAACATAAATGAGACATTATTTAAGAATGAGAAATCATACTTTATTCAAGTGAAAATTCAAAATTTAAAAGATCTAAATTCCTATTTATAGATTAACCTAAAATTATCTCTATCATTCATGGTTGTCTTTAGTCAAATTTAGGCAAATTTTGAATAATGGTTAGTCAACTTAAAAATTTTCCGAAACATATCGAAACTGTTTTAATAAAAATTAAATAATATAACATCAATCGACAATGATATTAACTTATACTTATTTACTTAAATAATTCATTTTTTGAATAATAATATTTTTTTTCCTAGCAACTGTATAAGTATATATGGAGTTATAAAGCAAGTGTTGCAAACTGGCAAAGTGTGGTTTGGTCTGGATGAAACGAAACTTGCATGGTATACTCATGGTTCTGCTGTGCAAATTGTGTTTCCACTTTCCACTGTATATCCATGTGCTGGCAGCGCCGAAATTCATTCATGTGATGGAGAGGATCCAATCCCTTAGTCTTTACTCTTTAGCCTTTTAGAGGTGGAGCTTTGACCCGTAAAACATCGGTTACGTCGGTTAGCCTATCCAATCCAATCGTCGTTGTCTCACGTGTTTCCCACTCACACTCATCACATGTTCAAAACTCTTCTTTTAAAATAATTTCGACTGAATATTTCTCTAATAATACCCACTAACATTTTAAGTTGATTTACTCGTGTATTATTCAATTATTTTCTATATTAAATGTGGATAACAATAAAAATTTTATTTTAACTAAAATAGTAAATATGTTATGTTAAAATCAATAGGTTATAAGTTAAACTTTTGATGCTAATAATTTTTTATATAAATTATATATGATATATGATATTTTAGAAAAATAAATTATTCACTAAAATCCTCCCAATTTTCATTATATATAGTATAGTATAGTATAGAAGTTTAGAAGTATAGATATAGGAGTAAACTATTATTTGAATTTTTAAAAGATTAATTTATTATTGAAGTTAATTTTTAAAAAATGATAATCATATTTTAGAATTTAAAACAACTAAATAAAAGTTTTCACCAAGTTCTATCTTGTGTGGGTGTCTTTTTTTTTAGACACTTGTTTTTTCTTTTTCTTTTTACGTACTTATTTACATTGTGCGGCTTCTTCTTTTTCTTAATTTTTATTATTTTTTTAGAGTATATACCTATTTTGATCCTTAAAAAATTTTAGACTGGACACTTTAGTTCCCTCGATTGGTCTCTAACAATTAACTTCGTCAGTCACTTAGGTTCTTTATTCTGTTAATTCTAACGGAGGACAAAATAGTCCCTAACAACTCTAATAGGGGACAAAATGGTCCTTGATCTCCTCTGTTCGGAAACGACACTGTTCTCTCCCAATTTTCATCATATCTCGCATAACACTAACAGTCTAACACTGTAACTTTAAACTACACAATGCACACTCTATAAATTTAATATTCATAAGAAAAAAAATTCTCAACTCGTTGTCGTCGTTGCCATCTCCCTCCTCCTCTGCCCTAACATATCCATGACCACATTGTCCACCACTCCGATCGCTTCTTTCAGTTTCTTCTCCGAACCAATGTTCAGTAATCGCTTTAGTTTCCATATGAACAGCAACGGCGACATTGCTCGTTGTAATAGCTTGGATGCGAGGTCGAAACTGTCTGCCAAATTGGACTCTGGGAAAGAAGGAATGAAGCACTCGGTGTCTATTTCAAATGAGAATTTGTATATGATGTCGAAGGAGAATCTTTTCATGATGTCCTAATGTCCAACAATCTATATTGCTTGCCGGAGAGTGGAGAAAGGCGTGCCCTTGGAGTATTTGTGGAACTTGGTCTTGAGGATGTCGTGGAGGTTGTCGGGGTTAGAGGTGATGTTATCAAAGACGTGGAAGTGGATGGTTTTGGTAGGTGAAGTGTAGAGGAGGTGGATGTACCAGTCACAAAAATTTAGGAAGTGCGTGGTCCATGACATGTTGAGGTAGGTGCGACACATGTAACAATTACACCATGGCTTAATTTTGGAGCTAAAGAGGAGGAAGGAAAAGATAGAAAAGAAGACTGTGAAGGTGAAGAAGGACAGTATGAATGTTAGGGTTATGCGAGATATGATAAAAGTTGGGAAAGAACAGTGTCGTTTTCGAATAAAAGGGTCAGGGATCATTTTATCCCTTGTTAGAGTTGTCAGGCATCATTTTGTCCCATGTTAGAGTTTTCAGGGACCATTTTGTCTTCTGTTAGAGTTGACGGAGCTAAGGACCTAAGTGACTGACGGAATTAATCGTTAGGGACCAATCGAGTAATTAATTTTAGTTGGGGGACGAAAATGTCTGATTTGAAATTCTTTGAGAACTAAAATGGGTATATACTTTTTTATTATTATCATCCTCGTCATTACCACCACCACTTTTTCTTCTTCTTCCTCATCTTCTTCCTCCTCCGCTTTCTTCTTTTTTCGTTTAATTTCTTTTTTTTCCGTCCTTTTTCTCTTCTTCCTTCGTTATCATTATCATAATCATTAGCATAATCTTCTTTTTCTTCTTCTTATTAGTTAAATATCACACAATTAGTTTAACGATTTATTCAATTCTAAATAATATGGCTAACAAATTTCAGTGTCAAAATTAAAAAAATTTGTGTCATAGTTAAAAAATTTTGGTGTTATTTTTCTAATAAATTGTACGCAATTCAAAACTATTATTCATCCTTCTCCTCCTCCTCCTCTTCCTCCTCATTATCATCATCTTCTTCTTCTCTTATTCTCATAATTCTTGTTTCACCTTTTTAATAAGAACCTATGCCATGGTTAAAATATTTCGGTGTCAAAATTAAGAAATTTTTTGTGTTAAGATTAAAAAATTCTAGTGTTATTTTTTGTTAAATTATACATAACTCAAAACTCCTCCTCCTCCTCCTGTTATTCTTCTTTAGTTTAATACCACAATCAATTTAGTAATAAAAAAACACATCATTTTGTTAAAAATGACATAGAAAAATTTTGGTAAATGACACAAGAAGTCTTTAAAGAATCACAAATCTAAAATTTTAACTCACTCAACCAACAAAATACATTCAAATATGTTTAGTACTTTCTTGTTTCACATTCTCATAATTCTTGTTTCATCCTCTCAATAAGAACTTGTGTCACGGTTAAAAAATTTTGATGCTATTTTTTGTTAGGAAAAGTATAGGGAAATAACTCTCCTACCAGCCAACATAAGCCAACTCGATTATAATTTAAAGTTTATAAATAAATAAAAATTTAAAAATCAAAATTCAAAATTCAAAAAAGATTCTAACTATAATTATCCTAATCACATTTATAGTACACAATAAAAACAATTCATAAAAAATATAATCCCTTTCCATTCACTCGGAAAAAATTAAATTTCTCCCTCCACAAATCCGCCATCACCATGCAATTTTCGGCGCCGCTGCCCACCAACCACCACCGCATTTTCATCGTACTGCGCGGCCTCGTTCTCGCATCTCGCCGCTGTCCTTTTTCATTGGACATAGCCGCCTCCACTGCCGCGGGATCATAATCCTGATACATGTGCATCGCAAACACCATTGCGGCGGCCTCTATCCGTCGCGCCAGACAGTGCAGAATCTGCATCCCACGGCTCTCCATCCGTTACGACACAGCCACCGCCAGGCCCCCAATCACGACGCACAATCAACTACTTCGATCCATGGCGATTCCTCCACCCACGATGCACAATCTCTGTGACTTCCTCCTCTCAACGCGCCACCGCGAGTCCCCCATCGCCCACGCAATGTCGTCCAAGACGTCGTCGTCGGCCACCTTGTGGCTCTTGTTCTCCTCCTCCTATTTGCTTTTGAATGATTCTTTTAACTAGTTTTTTATGTTTTTTTTTAAATTCGGATGATTCTTTTTATTAGTTTTGGATGATTTTTTTCTATGTTTTGTATGTTTTTTTCTGAGGATTTGGATGATTATTTTTATTGGTTTCGGATGATTCTTTTTCCTATATTTTGTATTTTTTTCTTAAGATTTGGATGATTCTTTATCTTATGTTTTAGTATTTTTCTGGAGTTTCGAAGGTGCTTTTTTTTTGAAAGAGGAATTATAGTTTGCGTAATAAATGGTAAAAGGTGAATTAGAGTAAAAAGAGTAATTAATCATCATTAATTTTGTATCTTTTAAAAATAAAATTTAAATAATAATTAATTAATGACAATTAATTAGAATAGAGTGCAGTTCAAAAATGCTTGTTGCCTTGTTGTTGTCTAGACCCTTGTTAATTTTCTAGTGGAATTGTTTTTGTTAAGTTCTGCGTAACTCAAAACTCATCCTCGTCCTTTTGAAATTCTTTAGTTTAATACCACACAATCAATTTAGTGATAACAAAACACGTCATTTAGTTAGAAATGACACTAAAATATTTGGTGAATGACACAAGAAATCTTTAATGAATCACAAATCTAAAACCTTAACTCACTTAACTAGCAAAATATATTCAAATATGTTTTAGAATAAAAAATATATCAATTTGTTGTAAATAACATAGAAATGATTAAACTTCTTATATATGAATTCAATACCACCAACTAGTTCAATGCTAAGAAAAGTACATCATTTAGTTGGAAATAACACTGTTAAGAAATTTCTGTGTCAAAATTAAGAAATTTTCTATGTCACGATTAAAAAATTTTGGTTCTATTTTTTTGATAATTTCTGCATAATTTGAAACTCTCATTTCTCTTCTTCTTCATCATTGTCGTCGTCGTCATCATCATCATCATCTTTTTCTTCTTTTTCTTCTTATTGTTTCACATTCTTATAGTTCTTATTTCACCCTCTTAACAAGAATATGTGTCACAATTAAGAAATTTTGGTATCAAAATTGAAAAACTTATGCGTCACATACACTTAAAAAATTTTGGTGCTATTTTTGATACATTTTGCATAACTCAAAACTCATCGTCGTCGTCGTCCTCCTCCTCCTCCTCCTAACAAAACTCTTCTTACATTCTCATAATTCTTGTTTCACTCTCTTAACAAGAACCTATGTCACAGTTAAGAAATTTCAGTGTCAAAATGACACAGATAAAAAGTTTCGGTGCGATTTTCTTATAAATTTTGCGTAACTCAAAACTCTTTTTCCTTTTCTTCATCATCATCATCTTCTTCTTCTTCTTCTTCTTTTCTTATTTATCTTCTCTTTCTTGTTTTACGTTCTCATGATTCTTGTTTTATTCTCTTAACAAAAATAAAAGATGCAAAAATCAAATAAAGAAGAAGAACAAATATATAATACTTCAAAACCACTAAGAAGAAGAGAAAAAAAAAAGAAAAAAAATAAATGCAGCAACGACAGTAGCAAACAAAGAATGACGATGAAGAAGAAATACACAAAAAAAAAAAGAAAAAGAAACACGAAAAAAAAATATAGTCATATTAAAGAATGTAGGATACAAGTTAATGAAAAATTGATAAAACTGATTTTTTTAAGTTTAGCCCAGCTTAATTAAATCTAGTTATAAAAAAAATTTAATGTATAACAATTCATTTTAAAAGAAGATACATATATTAGTAAATTAGTATTATACGTGATGATGTAATAAGATATAATTAAATGATAATATAAACAAATGTATATCTCAATTAATTAATCGAAATTGAATTCTAAAAAGTTAAATAAACTCGAATATTATCATTTTTTTTTTCTAATGAAAAGCAATATTTTATTCATCATCAAGTTGTTCTTAATATTAATAGAGTTCAATTGCAAATAAGGCAATGACCCATAAGGCATGTGTTCCTTTTTGTTTATTCTCATGTTAATTGCTATAAAATTTCACAAACACAACTTTATATATATGGATTAGGTAGTTACCATAATACCACAAGAGTTTAATTCATAGCATATGGAGTATGTGACTGAAACTTTGAATATTTGGTAACGAAAATAGAGGATTAGGCAACATGCTGGCGGACTCAATGCATTTAATTTTCGTGAACCGTTATGACGAATCAACTAAGTTAGTAGAGAATCATTGTGTGTATAGAAGGTGATACAATTTATTTTAAATAGTAATGACTCAACCATCGTTGTTTTAAGTTAACCAACCCAAATAAATTTCCTTTTTCATTATTGATTCATGTCATAATAGCCCATAACGGTCAATTCTCCCTAGACGACTTTGTCAAGTTAATAGTGACCTTAATCGTATATTATAAAATTTTATATTGCAAGTTAATTGAATCAAGATTTAATCATATAAATTAATTTTATTGATTAAATATGAATAATATTAATAAATGTAATATTAGTGAAAATTATTTTTTTTTAACATAGGTATCTCAACACAATAAAGTGGAACAGAAAAGAACAAAGGACAACAAAAAACAAAACATAAACACAAATAAAAAATTATAATCCGTTGTCATCTCCGGCATTGCCATCAACAACCAAACGGATCAACTCCACACCATTCCTTGTAACTCAAGAAGGACCGAATCTTTACTCCTTCAACACTTGTCTCTACTCTCTGGAAAATTCTGCTATTCCGCTCCAACCAGATGTTCCAAATAACGGCACATAATCCTATCAGCCATTTCTTTTACTCAGACTTCCCACCTTTTACTCCAGTCTCACTCTCAAAGAACTCTTTAACGGTTCTTGAGATGGCCCAAGCTCTATCAGTATACGTCAACCAAGCACACCACACATTCCACGTAAACTCACAAACAAAAAATAAATGATGTACAAATTATATGTCCTTTTTACACAACACACATATATTGTCATGATGATTAATAATGCCGAGTCTACTCAGCCTCTCCTTCATGTTGACCCTGCCTACTAGCACAAACCATACAAATAGTTCAACTCTTGGAGGAACCAAGCCTCTCCAAATGGAGCTTGTGAAGTTGTAGCTCGTGATGTCGTCTGAGAGAGTCTCTTTCTGTAGCACCTGCACAAAAGAATTAGTAGAAAAAACACATTTTTTTTATCAAATTTCCATACAACTAAATCCTCTCTATCAACCGATAACCTTACAACCCGTAACCGGTCGTGAAGTTGATTGAGCAACTCTAACTCCTATTGGAAGAGTTCTCTCCTCCACTGGAAGTCCCATACCCACTCTAGCCCATCCCAAAACCCACAGTTTCCTATTACGGATGCTTGTTGATTTGAAACAGAGAAGAGTCTCGGAAAACCATCTTTCAAAGAGCCACCTTTTAACCAAGCAGCCTCCCAAAAATGACTGTTTCTGCCATTTCCCACCTCCATGGACAGATCCCTAATCATCATATCTCTTGCTTGTTGCTCCTTAATATTAAGCTGACATATATCTTTCCACGGCCCCTCTCTTGATGGCAAAGGTTGGTTTGATAACATTATAGTTGGGTCCAACTGATTACGAGAGCATACAACCTTCTTCCAAAGCGGGCAGTCCTCCTTTGAGAAGCTCCAGCACCACTTAAACAGAAGCGACACATTCCTAATTAGAGCATCTCCCACCCCCAAGCCACCTAGCTTTTTCGAAGCTTGAACTACCTCCCATTTCACTAGTGGTATCTCGTTATTCCCATCTTCTTTACTCCACAAGAACCTTCTTTGAAGTCCAATAATTTTTTCTGCAACCCCCTTTGGCATCTTATACAAGCTTAAGTAGTAAACCGGTAGGCTATTGAGAACAGATTTTATGAGGACCAACTTACCCACTTTGTTGAGAGATCTAGCTTTCTATAAGCTCAGCTTGTCTGCCACCTTGTCTATGATTGGTTTCCAAGTCTTCACCAACCGAGTATTAGCGCCAAGAGAAATTCCTAGTACCTGACAGGTAATACTGCTTCGGCACATCCCAACAGACCACACATATTCGTCATCAATTCCTTCTCACAATTGACTGAAATTAGGCTCGACTATTCAAAGTTGATACTCAAGCCAAACATTAACTCAAAACAATGCAGGAGCCTCTTATAATTCACTAGCGTCTCCATTTTCTGTGGACAAAATAAGATTGTATCGTCTGTAAATTGGAGATGCGACAATTCTATATTGTCCCTTCCCACCAGCAGTGGAGAAATGCTGCCATTCCTAACCGCCTCCCCCACCATCCTGTGCAGAACGTCAACAACAAGAACAAACAGGAAAGGAAAGAGAGGATCGCTTGTCTGAGGCCTCTCTCCATCTTGAACGGCTTGGTTGGTGACCCATTGATCAGCACTGACATAGATGTTGTAGTCACACATTCCTTCACCCAGGTCCTCCATCTAAGACCAAAACCCATCTTCTGTAGCACTATATCCACAAAGCTCCATCTCACTCTGTCATAGGCTTTCTGAAAGTCTAGTTTAACAATTGCTGCTTGCTTCTTTCGCAGCTTAAGCCATTGGACCGTCTCACAAGCAATGAGGGCACCATCATGTATTTTGCGACCCTTTACAAACACAGACTGAGTCTCCCCCACTAGATGTGGCATCACTAATCGCATTCTTCTTACCAGCACTTTGGATATCACCTTATAGACACAGCCAACCATACTAATCGGTCTTAAGTCTTTGATTTCCTTGGCCCCCACGAATTTTGGAGCTAGCGCCACCCAAGTAACATTAGCATCTGTTGGTAGCTTTGCATTCTGAAAAAAAGCCCAACACAGCTGGGAAGTTCATATTATAGCCATCATTACTTGGTGCTTTACTGGACTCACAATCCTAAACTGCCTCTCGTACTTCCTCTGTTGATGCCATTTCCTCTAGCACTGCTGCCTCTTCGTCAGTAATCTACTTAACCAGCCCGTCACGGATTCCAATCAAAGGGGCATGCTCCTACCTATACAGCTCTTTATAAAAACCCATAATCGCAGTCTTTATTCTGGCCTGATCCGTACCAATCTTCCATTAATCACTAAAGAATCAATTATGTTGTTCCTCCTTCTTACCGATGCTAGGTTATGGAAGTACCTAGTGTTCTTGTCCATATCTCTAGCATGTTTGGATCGGGACATCTGCTTCCAATGCACCTCTTTTCTGATATACCACTTCGCATAGTAAGTCACCAGAGCCTTACGTCTAGCCTCCATTATTCCATCATAACTACCAACACTAACCTTATCATCAATCTTCTTAATCTCTTCCTCAAACTTCTTTATCCTATTGTTCATGTCCCCAAAATTATCCGTATGCCATCTCCTGAGCGGTACTGTCAATGCCTTCAGCTTGTTTGTGAACATGTCATCTCCCAATTTCCTCCACTCATCCTTTACCAACTTCAGAAACCCTTCATGTGTAAACCAGGAATCCAAACTGTGAAAAGGTCTTGAACCCGCACAAATTCTACAATCTTCTAAAATCAATGGGCAATGATCTGATAGGCCTCTCGGTCCTCCTTTCAAGCGAGTATCTGGGAACTCCTCAAGCCACTCCAAACTGACCAAGATCCTATTAATGCGGCTACAAGATCGACCTCGAAACCATGTGAACTTCCGGTCAGTTAACGGTAAATCGACTAGCTGTAAATCTTGCACCCATTCCTTAAAATCCTCCGCAGATGCCGGTAAGCTAGTAGCGCCTTTCCTTTCCCATGAGACAAAACAAAACCTAATATAGACCCACAATGTAGCTTAACTCCTCCCACATCACCGGTTTCTCACTCCGAACATGTGCACCATACACCAAACAGAAAGCACATTTGAAATTAGTTTTTGTCAGGAAACCTTCAACGCACAACCAACCATCCCCTTTATAGCAGTTCAATCTTTTAAATAAAAAGTTATCCTACATTAACAGTAAACCGCCAGATGCACCAACTGATTCCACAAAATCCCAATCCACCGTATCACAACCCCACAAGCGTGCTACATCAAACTTAGTCACAGCCTCCCTCTTGGTTTCAATCAAATCTAGCATATTCAACCTATATTTTTTCTTTAACTCTTTCACCATACTCCACTTTCCATACCCTCCTAGGCCTCTAACATTCCAACAACTATAAATCATTTAAAATAATTTTTACACACCTTGTTATGTTGTTTAGGCTTGCCCCTCCTAGCTTTCTCTTTTTGTTTTGCCATCTTTTTTTTTTTGCTGCGATTGCTTCATTCTGACTTTGTAGAATCACCATAATATCTTTTTCATCGTCATAAAAAACCGCACCGGACTCCACTACTAGCTTTAACATTTCCTTATTCTCTACTAACTTCCCTGCCTGCGTACCCCTCTGATCAGAATCTGGTGTTGCGTTTTCAATTTTTGTCTCGGATCCAGCATCCTCTGTACCTCGTTCATTCACATTGTCTTGACCCACACCTTCATCTTCCCCTTCTATCTCTTCCAATTCGCTCACCTTTTCCCGACATAGCATGTGTTAATATCCATGTTCAGACCGGCTGCTTACTTCATCAACAAACCCCTCCACTTCCGGTTCGTCATCAACGCCACCAATCATTTTTCGTCCTACCGTTCTCACAGCTCCTTCACCAGTGCACTATACCGGAGGATGGCTTCGTTCCTCTGCTTCCCCGTCAGGCCATCCAGCAGCGCCTCTCCTCGACGCACAGGGAAGCGAGTGACCCCTGTTGCCCACCTCATCCACCGAAGGAGGCATCCCGCAGCTATCCTCGTGGAGTGCGCCCTTGGTTGAATGAACATCATTTTTCCTCGAGCCGGAAACGCATGGATTCGACTGACCCGGCCCAGATCTGTATTCTTGTTGCTGGTCTACCCTATCCTGCTTCCCCGACCCAGATCTGCGAGGACGCGACTGACCCGGCCCAGCTTCATTTCCGTATTCTAGTTGCTGACTTTTCCCATCATGCTTTCTGGACCCAGATCCGTGAGGACGCAAGTTACCCGGCCCAGCCTCATGCCCATCTCCTTGTTGGAGTTCTACCCCACTCAGCTCTCCTTAGGGTCCGCGTATTTGATGCATTTGGACTCCACCCAACAGCCCATCAAGCCAACAATCTTCCTCAAGCCCATTGGTTGAAAGCCCCAATAGCTACCTAGCTTTATTACAAACCTTGTGGGCCTCTCTCCATTGTAACATCACATTCATCTTATCCCCACCGTGAAGTATTTTCTCTAACTGTTTGGTCCCACTTCTTTTTTCAAGGCATATCTGTGTAACAGTTCTCTCTGATTCACACTCTAAACACTCATCAAATCCCCGAAAATCAGCCTTAGCAATAAAGCCAATAATTTTGAATGGATCCGTCATCCGTTGCCTCTTCAAGGCCATTAAATTATCTTGATTGCATTCATTCAAAAAAATGTCTGTTGTGACCATTGTACCCTTATTTTCACCACTGTCATTAGCTCGTGTCCTGATTAGGTCAGCTGCCGGATCCCACACTGCCACCGTCGATAACATTTCTCCAACTTGTGAGCTAGCGTTTGCACATAATGACTTCATGCTTGCGTCTTTCAAAAAGCATTCATCTCCATATACTTCGCGTCCTATTTCCTTCACAAAAACATCAAAACCACTAGTCCCAATCGTGATATGAATCCTTTCCTTGATTTCATCAAAGACACAGGTATCACTTAACACTCTCCCAACACTGAAGGATAAGGCAAACTTCGTCACATCATCACACTTGACTACTTCTTCCCTAAACTGCCTATTGTATTGAACGTTTTTACTGACCAAACATGTAAAGGCACTCCATAACATTCTAACCAAACTCTTCTAGTCTCATTACGTTCAGATTCCTCCCATCTCCATACCCTGTAAAAGAATTATGAGAAGTTATTCATTTTAAAAGTAAATACTTCCCCCACATTCTTCACAGAATCAAACACTAATAAAACTTTGTTTTCTTAATAAATAGTCTTAATTCAATTTTTAATAATATAAATAAATTTCTAAATTTATAGATAAAAATATTTTAAAAAGAAAATTGTATACATCAATGTTTTCTTAAATATCTATTATATATTGTATGAATACAATGTTATGAAAATCGAACAAAATCGTCCGATAATACTAAAATTCGTTTGACTATACGATTCGATTGAAAAGTCAAAACCACTAAATCGATCAGCCACAATGAATCAAAAATCAACCGTTTTTTTAGAAAAGGCTTCTTTTTCTAAAACTTATTATTAGGTGCTTTAAGAGCAAGACATTCATCTTGCTTTCATCAATCATTTGTCTTCAACATCATCATTATATAAAAATTAAAAATATTAATAAAATAAAAATTTAATTAATTTATGTTTTAAAGACATATTTTAAAAATATAATAATAATTTTTTAGTGTTTTTGACGTATTTAATAAATTAAAAATAAAAAAAATTGTAATAATTTTTAGGATAAACTATCAAAAACTCACCTGAATAATTTTGTTGCGGATAAAAATGCATTCGAAGTTTGTTAACGAGAAAAATACCCTAAATAATTTAGAAATGGGACAAAATGCCCAAAAAGATTTTTTTGGTAATTAGTAAATGATTTTTATATTTGACAAATTGCTTATGCATTTGATCTAAAATTTTATAGAAATATTTAGATAACTATCTACAAAAGATAAAAGTATCTATATTTTTTACTTTTTAAAAATATTATTAGTTATTGAAAAAAATCGTAAAATAATATATACTTAGCAGAAAATCACCAAATTTTAAGGATAAAAATATCTCAATTTTCTAATCATACTTGTAAAAAAAATACATCAAAATTCATTTTCTAAACTATTTTTTGAGAATACATATTTAATGTTGGGCATTTTTATCGCGTTTTAAAATTATTTGAAGGTATTTTCGTCGATAATAAAATTCAAGTGTATTTTTGTCAATGATAAAATTATTCGAGTACATTTTGGTAGTTTTTCTAATTTTTATAAGGTTTAATTACTCTCTTGGTCCTTATAGTTTTGCGAAATTTTTAATTAGATCTCTATATTTTTTTTCTTTTAATTGAGTCCTTACACCAATTTTTTTTTTAATTGGGTCCCTATACTTGTTTTTCGTTTATTTGGATCCCTGCACCAATTTTTTTTAGTTGGGTCCCTATACAATTAAACTAATTACTATCAAGAGGGACCTAATTAAAAAAAATAGTGCAGGAACCAAATTAAAAAAAAAGTATAAGAACCTAATTAAAATTTTCACAAAACTATAGGACCAACAAAATAATAAAAAAATTTATAAAATATTTTTTTTATGATATATTTAATATATATCTTTAGAACACAAGATAGCAAAACCAATCAAATAAGAACTAGGTCTCATCTTAGTAGCTATTAAGTTTTGCTTTTTTGCTCCGAATTCAGTATTCCAAAGTTTAGAAGTGCATTCAAAGGAACATCAATTGTCTTTATGGTTTTCTTTGGTTCTGAGCTAGAGGATTCTTAAGTGGGCTTTAAACACTCAAAGGGTGTGCTTTTACTGGCATTCAACGCTATCTTTGTCAGCTTATTGGGTATTGAACGCCCTTGCTATGCACTCTGACTGGCATTAAACGCCAGTCCCTCTAGCATTTTGGGCGTTAAACGCCCAGCATGGATGTCCTTGTTGGCATTCAACGCCAGCTTCCCTAGGCTAGTGGACGTTGAACGCCCAGTGAGGAGTTTTTCACTGGCATTCAGCGCCAGAATGGCTGCCTGGTTGGGCATAAACGTCCAGTGAGGAATGTGTTTAGTGCCAGAAAGCCTTCCTGTTTGGGCGTTGAACGCCCAGCCAGTGCTCCCTGGCTGGCACGCTAGCTTTTCTGCTAAGACGAGCCTTAAACGCCCAGTGAAGGGTTCCTCATTGGTGTTTAACGCCAGACTTGCTACCATTGTGGGTGTTGAATGCCCAGTGAAGGCTTCTTCACTTTAACCTAAGTATTACTAGGAAGAGTGTCAGGAGGGATCTCAAGGATCCTCTTGCTCAGTTGACCAACCTGTACCTCCAAATTTCTAATGGAGGACCTTGTTTCATTAATGAAACAATGGGTGGTCTTAGTGAAGCTGGAAACCATAATGGATAAGTCAAGGCTCTGATTAGAGGCTTCCGTGTTCCCTTGAGAATATGGGAATGGTGGTCTATTGTTGAACCTATTCTGGTTCCTACCACCTTGATAGAAACCTTACTGAGGTTTCTGTTGATCCTTCCATGAGAGGTTAGGATGATTCCTCCATGAAGGGTTGTAAGTGTTTTCATAGGGTTCTCCCATGTAATTCACCTCCTCCATAGTGGGTTGATCAGGATCATAAAATTCTTCTTGAAGAGAAGCTCCCTGATTACTGCCAGGTGCAGTTTGCATCCCAGTGAGATGTTAAGAGATCATGTTGACTTGTTGGGTCAAGATCTTATTCTGAGCCAAGATGGCATTCAGAGTCTTAACTTCATGAACTCCTTTCTTCTGAGAGATTTCATGGTTTACAGGATTCCTCTCAGAGCTGTACATGAATTGGTTGTTTACAACCATCTCAATGAGCTCTCTTACTTCTGCAGGTGTTTTCTTCAAGTGGAGAGATCCACCTGTAGAGCTATCCAATAAAATCATGGACATCTCAGACAGACCATCATAGAACACGCCTATGATGGACCACTCTGAGAGCATGTCAGGAGGACATCTCCTGATCAATTGCTTGTATTTTTTCCAAGCTTCATAGAGGGATTCACCTTTTCCTTGTTTGAAGGTTTGAACTTCCACTCTAATCTTGCTCATCTTTTGAGGGGGAAAGAATTTAGCAAGAAAAGCATTAACTAGCTTTTCCCAAGAGTCAAGACTCTCTCTAGGTTGGGCATCTAACCAAAACTTAGCTCTGTCTCTTAAGGTAAAGGGAAAAAGTACCAGCTTGTATACTTTAGGTTTAACTCCATTAGTCTTTGCAATATCACAAATCTGTAAAAATTCTACTAGGAACTGATGTGGATCTTCCAGTGAAAGTCCATGACATTTGCAGTTCTGCTTTAGAAGAGAGACTAACTAAGGCTTAAGCTCAAAATTGTTAGCTCCAATGGTAGGCACAGCAATGCTTCTGCCATAAAAGTCAGAGGTAGGCATGGTGAAGTCACCAAGGACCTTTCTAGGCTCCTCTTGTGGTTCGGCCATGTTCTCCAATTCTTGTTCAAGACTTTCTGAAAGGTCTCTTCCAAAGTGTTATGCTTTAGCTTGTTGTAAATGTCTTCTCTGACAAGAGGGGTTCTTTATCCCTATTCCTGGTCATAAATAAGAAGAAAAGAAAAAGAAGAAAAGAAAGAGACTTCCAATAGACAAGAAGCTCCTCCTTAGAGTCAGAATAGAAGAAGGAAGAAGAAGAAACAGAAGAAATAAAAGAAAAAAATACCTTGGATATAGTAGATAAGAGTAAATAAAGAAAGGAAATCACAAGAAAGCTTTTTGTGCTAATTGGCAAGAAGCTTCAAGTGAGATGTGAAGTAGAAAGGAAATAAGATAAAGAATTGTAGGTAAGGAGTTGAAAGAAGTAGAGTTGAATGAACAAGATGAGAAGAGAAGAAGTATAAATAGAAAAAGTAAATAAAAATTAAAATATTTTTGTTTTTATTTTATTTATTATTTATTTTCAAAAACTAAATTAATTAATTTAAAATGATTTGAATTTTAATTGTTAAATTTTCGAAAATAGAGGAGGGAAGAGAAGAAGTTTTTGAAAATGAAGAGAGATGAGAGTTAGTTAGTTAGTTTTGAAAAAGAAGAGAGAGAAGAAAAAAGATATTTTCAAAAAATTAAGGAAGAGAATAGTTAGTTAGGTAGTTCTGAAAAAGATGAGAGAGAAATATAAGAAGTATTTTCGAAAATTAAGAATAGAAAAGTTAGTTAGCAGGTTTTGAAAAAGATGAGAGAGAAGATAAGATATTAATTAAGAAAAGATTTTTAATTTTAAAAATAAAATAGAACATAAGATAAGAAAAAATTTGAAATTAAAATTTAAAATTAGAAAAACATAAGATAAGATTTTAAAAAGTTTTGAAAAAGATATGATTTAAAAATTAGAAGTTAGAAGAGATAAGATAAGAAAAAAATAAGATTAGAAAATTGATTTTGAAAAAGATTTAATTTTAAAAATTTGAAATTTGAAAAAGATAAGATGAGATTTTTGAATTTTGAAAAAGATATGATATGATTTTGAAAAAGATAAGATTTTTGAAAAAGATATGATTTTTATTTTTGAAAAATTTTGATTTTTTTGAAAACTTGACAACTAAGATATGATAAGATAAAAAATTTTAAAAATTAAATCTGAAATTTTTTTGTTATTTTTTAAAATTTGGTTAAAATTAAGTTAGAAAAGATATTTTTTATTTTTTAATTTAGTGATGAAAGAGAAAAACACAAAAAAGACACAAGACTTAAAATTTTTAGATCTAACACCCTTGTTTTTTGAAAATTTTTGGAGGGAAACACCAAGAGACACCAAACTTAAAAAATTTTAAAATAAAAACACATACAAGACTCAAGAACACTTTGAAGACTCACAAGAACACCAAAAACAAAATTTAAAGACTCAAAGAACACAAGAACATAAAAAGAACACCAAACTTAAAATTTTTAGAAAACCAAGACAATTTTCGAAAAAGAAAAACACAAGGAAATGCCAAACTTAAAAATTGAAACAAGATTTAAACAAAGAAAAATTATTTTTGAAAAATTTTAGAAAGAAAGACTCAAAGGAACAACAATTACCAAGAACACAAGCCAATGCTGTAACCAATTGAGCAAAGAAAATAAAATATTTTTGAAAAACCTTTTAGAATTTTCAAAAAATGGAAAGGAAAAATAAAATAAAATACTCAAGTGAAAAAGAAAATTATACTCTTGCAAAAATCAAAGACTCAAAGAACACATGACTCAAATCAAGAACACAAATTAAACAAAGAAAAGAAAAATATTTTTGCAAAAGCTTTTGAAATTTTCGAAAATTTGAGGAAAAAGAAAATAAAAATAAAAGACTTTAATCAAAGTTATACTCTTTCCAAAAATCAAAGACTCGACAAGAACATAAATTGAACAAAGAAAAGAAAAATATTTTTTTGAAAAAGTTTTTAGAATTTTTGAAAATTTTGAAGAAGAAAAAAAAGAGTCAATTAGGAATGATAAAGAAAAGAAAATAAAAATTACATGATCTAGGGAGTAAGACAATCCAACAGTTTGTCCAAACTCAACAACCCCGGCAACGGCGCCAAAAATTTGGTGCACGTGTACGGAAAACCCCCACACCTTTTCGTTTAGCAGCAGTACCAGCAAGTATACTGGGTCATCCAAGTAATACCTGAGCGAGTCAAGGTCGATCCCACGAGGACTGTCACTTGAAGCAAGCTATGGTTGTCTTACAGGTCTTGGTCAGGAGGATCAGAAGTTGTTGGATTAAGTATATGGAGTTGGATGAAGTATCATGAAACTATGGAAGGAATACTAGGAATTATATGATGGGAATAGAGTTGAGAATTGGAGTTACTTTGTCCTTCTAAATCAACTCTGGTACTACTGTCTTCTTTGCTTGTGAATGATCTTCTTCTATGACAGGCTGTAAGTGATCAAAGCCATTTCCATGGTCATTGATCTCCTCTACTACAGACTGAACACCATTGGTTGTGGCCATTGGCCGTGGTCATTCAATCTGACGAAGGGTGAAGCGCATAGCAGTCCATTCTCTTGGCGATCCTACTCAAAACGCCACAAACAATGTCGAATCTTCTGGATCAGAGAACGCTGCTTCTTTGGATTCTAGCCTATACCACGGAGACCCTAATCTCCCCGAAAATCGGCTGAACTGGTGTCTCAAGAAGTCCCCAACGAAGTCGTGGAATAACCGTCTGAGAGATGTATAAACATAGTTGTTGGCTCGTGCTTTTCTTCCAGGTACTCACACGAACCCAAGTAGACGCGGGTATTTATCAGGCACGTTCGTTTTAATGTGTTGAACAAAGCTAATTGGTTAGATCATCCTATTCACCATGATGAAGATCGGGATATACATCTTAGAGATAGATCAAACACGGATAAAAAAAGAAACAGTAATACTTTTATTAATTCATAGGACTCAGTAGGGATCCTCTCCTCAACCTAGGAGGTTTAGAAACTTATACAGAAGTAAAATACAAAGCAAAATCGAAAAAAGGGCTGAATGATGTGCATTGGTGGTTCTAAAATCCTCTTCTCTTTTAAATTACATAAATGAAATCCCTTAAATACTAAATAACATAGTTTTGAAAACCGAACCGGACCGGCCAGTTCGACCAGATTAACCGAGAACTGGTCCTCTAGCCGGTTTGGTTAATGTGGAAAATCTTCTAGCAAAAAACTGGTAAAAAATCGGTTGAACCGGCAATTAACCGGTGAACCGATAAAATCGGTTGGTTTTTTAACGGTTTTTAAAATTATAATTTAAAAAAAAAAGAAAATGGATCATATAAATACCTAATTTCCCGTTCCCCCTCCCTCACAAAAAAACCCTAACCCACTACGGCACTACCCCCCTCTTCTCTCTCAGTGCCAGCAGCCCCTCTTCTCTCTCAGCCAGCAGCCACCGCCTCCACCATTGCCAAACTCTTCTTGTCATCCAGAGGGTGCCTCGCCGCCAGCAGTGACAAACAGAGGATTAGCTCAAAGTTCTTGGCCGTCCATTCTCTTCTTCTCCATGTCGTCGCCTTTACACGTGCAAATCGAAGCTCGCGGCCGTCTTCACTACATCATCTTTGTCTTCTTCGTCGTGGACTTGCATATCGAAGTGCGGTCGGTTGGATTCCTCCATCGCTGGTCAGTTTGCTCGATCCTCGTCTCTGTCTCGTCGTTCCTCCTTGCCGGTAGTTGAGTTTCGTTCTTTCCTCGCCGCCTGTTTCATTTTTCCTTCAATGGCAGATTGATTCCTCTATCGTTTGTAACTTTGCTTCATTTTTTCTTTTGTTAATTCTATGAATTTGAGTTTCTGTATTTTAATGATTCAAATCTATGTTTGCTTCAATTTATGGTTGCTTAATTTATTAATTTTATTGAGTTACTGAAATCTGATTCTTGGTTGCTGTCTTTTTTTTCTGTTTGTTGTGTTCTGAGGTGGGGTGACTTGTTTTTCTCTATTTGTTATGTTTTGACTTCTGAGTTAGTGTTGATGGTGGTATGATGGCCAAATTTAAATTAATTATATAATTTTTATTTCTGGATTCTCTGATTTTTTCTATGTTTGAATTATAAAAAAATATTTTGAAAGATTTTCTTGTTTTATACTTTTGTTGCTGATTGATGAGGATTGTTGATTACTTGTGAGAACTTAGGGGAGAATAGTGTTGTTGGCTTGTTGCTGCCTCTATAGTGTGTTAAGTTTTTGGTTTTTATAATTTTTATGAAATTGGAATAATTGTTGATGGTTGATTTCAGGAAATCTGGCATAATTTTGTTATGGTGTTTTACTGATCTCTTGAATTTTGATAAATTTTGATGATAGTTGTTGGTGTTATGTTAAATTTTCTAAAATAATTTCATTGATGATTGATGAAATTTTTTTAAATATTTGAAATTATATATTTAAATTTTAATAATTTTATTGAATATTTAATTAAACCGGTTGAATTCCGGTTGAACCCCGGTCGAACCATTGAACCAGTCATTCTACCGGTTCATTGACCGGTCCGGTTCTCGCAACCTTGCTAAACAGATGACTAGTAAGGGTAAAATAGTCTATTTAGTGCTAAAATCCACTTTTGGGGCCCATTTGGTGAGTGTTTGGGCTGAGCTTTGATGAGATCCACGTGCTATGAGGATTCTTCAGCGTGGAATGCCAGCCAGGGGATCCTCTCTGGGTGTTTGTACATTGGTCTCTACTCTTTGGGCGCTAGACGCCAAGAAGGGGGAAATAGCTGGCATTGGACGCCAGTTTTGGGCCTTCTAATCCGAAGCAAAGTATGGACTATTAATATTGTTGGAAAGCTCTGGAAGTCGGCTTTCTATATCCATTGAGAGCGCTCCATTCGGACTTCTTTAGCTCCAGAAAAGCTCTTTCGACTGCAGGCAGGTCAGATTTGGACAGCATCTGCAGTGCTTTCTCTGTCTCTAAATCAGACTTCTGTTCCAGCTCCTCAATTTTAGCCAGAAATTATCTGAAATTGCCCAAAAACACAAAAGCTCATAGTAGAATTCAAAAATATAAATGTAACACTAAAACCTATAAAAACTCAATAAAACTACTAAAAATTATATGAAAATGATGTCAAAAAGCGTATAAAATATCCGCTCATCAATATCCTCCAGAGTTTTTGAGCCCGGCTAGAAGGTTTTGCTATTCAATTCTAGACTCAAGCTATTCTTTGGAAAGCTCAAGTCAAGATGGTCAGTTCCCTTTGTGGTCACTGGAGTGTCCCCGTATGGTCATGTAGAACTTCGAGATCGGAATTCGGACAATAAATTCATCGTCAATGGCCACAAGGTAGAACACTACATGGGGGATGAGATGGTTCGCGAGCAATCCACCCTCCTACTGACATGACAGCGGTGAATGTCAACCTAATGACAATAAAGAAGCGCTTGTTGGGAGGCAACCTAACCATACGCACCATATGGTCTACTTTCTCTTTCTTTTATTTTATTTTAGTTTATTTGAGTTTGATTTCATATTAGTTCATTTTATATCGAATTTTTTAGCGTTCCTCATTTTTCTACTGTTTGTGATCATGTACAACACTTAGAACAGAAACAGAAAAGCACAACAGGAAAAACAGAACACTCTGGAGGAGACCCCTTTGCTGGCGTTAAACGCCAGATCTAGCGTTCAGCGCCCAGGGGGGAGTAGGAGCTTGGACGTTAAACATCCAAAAGAGAGGTAGTCAAGACAAAATTTTAGTCCCCCATGGATGTTTAACACCCAATCTTGGCATTGAACGCCAGAAAAGAAAAAACCCACTCTCCACATTCAATGCCAAACTGGCGTTCAACGCCGTGAGTGGGGCAACTTCAACCATAAGATAGATATTCAACCAAATCTCCTAGATTTCACTCATATCTTTTCATATAGTATCTTTTTTATTTCACTCATATCTTTTCATATCATATCTTTTTTATATCCCCACAAATCATATACATATCTTTCCATCTCACCTCTTTATAAATCAAATATTGACTCCACATTCTCCACCACCCCTCCCATAACCGAATTCACTACCCCCCACACCTATATATATGCACACTCCCCTCACTTTTCCCACACCTCCTCCCTAATCTTCTTTCTTCTTCTCACCTTACTTTCTATCTCTTTCTTTACATCTTTCTTTGCTCGGGGACGAGCAAAGTTCTTAAGTTTGGTGTTGAAGACACTTCGCTTTTTCACTTTTTCATCTTCCATGGCACCAAAGGTTGCAGAATCATCATCAATAAAGAGGAAAAAAGACCCCCTTCAACAGTCACTTACGAGCTCCACCAGTTTTATACCAAGCTTCATGAGGAACGCTACTACAATGTTATAAGAAAAAAACGATAATTCCGAAAGTGAAATTCAAATTGAAGACTGATGAGTACTCAAAAATTCAAGAGCAAATTCGAATTAGGGATTGGGAAGTTCTGGCCAAACCCGTAACTAAAATCAGAGCTCTAAAGGTCCGAGAATTTTATGCAAATCTATGAATGTTGGACAAACACAAGAAGGATCACCCCGAATTCAAAACTTGGCACACCATGGTCAGAGGGAAGACCCTGCAGTTCAGAATGGAAAAAGTGAGGGAAATCTTCAAGCTACCCCCATTAAAGGATGACCTTCACTCTTTAAATAGGAGAGTGCAAGCCGATCCGAGGTTAGATCAAGTCCTCAAGGACACATGTCTTCCCGGAGCACAATGGAAGAATGACTTTAAAGGTTAGCCGTTCCAACTGAGGAGGAATTATTTCAAGCCAGTTGCTAGAGGATGGCTGGAGTTTATTCAGCGCTCCATCCTCCCCACTAGTAACTGATCTGAGGTCACTATGAACCGAGCTGTGATGATCCACTGTATTATGCTGGGCAATGAAGTGAAAGTTCATCAAGTGCTTTCTTCGGAAATATACAATATTATAGCAAAGACCTCACCTCTCTCTAGGCTTGCTTTTCCTCATCTTATCTATCACTTATGTGAGGCGGCCAAAGTGACAGAGATATATTTATTGCAGTGGACAATCCAATCACTAAAAAGAGCATGAAGTACACTTGGGAACTTGGACAAGCACCAATCCGGAAGCCAGTACCCCATCCTCAAGAGCAAAGCATCCCTCTGCGCGAGTACTGAACTCAATTGGCAGTATCCATTGGACATTTGATCTCCACTATGGACCAACTGAAAGAAGAACACAAAAGCTAGTCTGTCATCCTTCATAAGCTGATCGAGGAGCAGAAGAAGCAAGGGCGTGAATTGGAAGAGTTGAAGCACCAGAAAAGACCCTCTAGAGAGAGCAGCAACCACCATAACTGAGGTGGTTGAGTTCCACCCTCATCTCCCCTATCTTACCTCTATTTTCAGTACTTTATTTGATTTTCTATTTGTCCATTCTGAGTTACATGATCACTCTTAGGATTTCTTGCTTTCTAGTTAATAATTCAAATTTTGAAATTTCTTTTCTTTGGTTAATTATTAAGTAATTTTCAAAAAAGATATCATGTACCACCCACTAAACTTAAATGAAGAATTAAAAAGAAGATTAATAAGGAAGTGCATAAGCATTCGAGTTATATGTGCCTTATGTGCTCTGATTACTTTCATATAGTGGTCTTATCTTTATTTTTTGAATGTATGATTCGATTGTGGATATTTGATATTGGAGTTGAGTATATTGGTTCTTGAGGAATAGACATTTAGAGAAATATTATTGATTCTCTAAAATAAGAAAAAGATTGATTCTTGAAGCAAAAGAAACAGTAAAAACATTTGAAAAGAAAGAAAAAAAATCAAAAGAAAAAGGTCCAAGGCTTTGAGCATCAATGGTTAGGAGGGTCAAAATTTATCTAAAAGCTCAAAAGAATGGCTTTCCCTAACCATATGCTTGTGGTGTGAAAGTGTCAAGTAACCCTTGAGACTAAGCACTTAAAGTCATGACCCAAATGCTATATAGAGTACGCCTAAGGCTCTGAGCACCACTATTTGGGAATAAAAGCAAAAATCGAACCCAAAGATTCCCCAGTTAAGTGCTTGTGGTGTTTATGTATAAAGTCAAGCTTGAAGACAAAACACTTAGAGTCACGGCTAGGCTCAAAGGCACAAAGCACCAAAAGAAAAGAAAAGATATGTTCAAGAATCAACAAGAGCCTGAAGAAGAGAATCAATAATATCATTCGAGTTCAAGTTCTTGAGGACACCAATATTTCTGAGCTTCAATGGATAGTGAGATGCCAAAGCTATTCAGAAATAGAGTGTCATTAGCTCTATTCAGTAATTAGACTTGAGCTTGATTGACAACTCGAATTTTGTGTATCTTCTCTTCCTTGGTCTTATTATGTTTTTGGTTGCTTGAGGACAAGTAACAGTTTAAGTTTGGTGTTGTGATACGTGAGCATCTTATACCCTTTTTCTAGTTATTTTTATATTATTTTTAGTAATATTTTATTAATTTTTATTATATTTTAGTGCAAAATTCACCTTTGGATGCTACTTTGAGTTTTTCTTGTGTTTTTATGGTTTTAGGTAAAATTCGGAGTAGTTTAAAAAAGCCTGGAGCAAGAATAGAAAATGCTGTCAGCTTCCCCCTGGGCGCTGAACGCCCAAACTGGCGTTCAACGCCAACAAGGGGGAATGAAGTCATAAGTGCGCTCTCCTCTATGGGCATTCAACTCCCAGACTAGCACTGAACGCCAGCATGCAGACCGAAGCACACACCTATTAGGCCTCTAAGTGGATTTTAGCTTAGTTATCTTATTTTATCTTTCTAATTTTTATATTTAAAATAATATCTTTAGGTTTAGTAATTATTATTATTATGTTAGTATTTAAAGAAGGGGATCACCTAGGTTTATTATCAGATCCTCTTCTTTTCCACATCTTTTCAAAAACCTGTTTTCTTTGTAAAGTTATGAGCAACTAAACCTCCTGGTTAAGGTTAGGAGCTCTGTTTATTTCTATGGATTAAGATTATTATTCTTCTATTTTAATTAATTGATTCAATTCTAAGGTGTTATTTTTGTTCTTAATCTTATGAATATGGGTGGAACGAGAGTATGACCCTTATTCTACATGAGCTCTTGTGATTCTCGAGAGAGCTATCTCGCTTGAGCTACAGCTTGAAAACACTCCTCCTAAACTAATAATTACCTAGACTAATTGGGATATGTGACATAAAATCCTATTAGCTTTGGGTAATTGAGGTTTTTATGGCGCTAAACTAGTTTTCTGAACTTAAGCCTCTGATATGAATTAAATGATAACAAGAGTGGCTTTTGATAAGGATTAGAGGAGATTAAATCAGTAAAAGATTAGGTTTTAATCACTTATGGTTTGCCATAGAATGAATTACTCATTGTTAAAATAGTTGGTAAGACGTTTTAATCCAAAAAGATAAACATCTCTGAGACCTTAACTATTTTCTCATGATTATTTTACACCAAATCTATTTATTTGCTTTCTTTACTTGCTATTTTACTGTTTATACGTTTACAACAAGAACCACCTTTTACTATTGCCTGACTAAGTCCAATAGGATAACGATTGCTTGCTCAGTCTGACAATCCTCATGGGATCGACCCTCAGTCACCTGAGGTATTACTTGGATAACCCGGTGCACTTGCCGGTTAAGTTGTGCGAGTTTTAATTTTGCACACCGATTACATCACAGTCTCTCTCTGATTGGAAGGTTGAGGATTCTCTTTGTGGTGAGAGATGATATGGGTTAGCTACTTGATATGTCATGTTTTGGTAATTTAACCGACACGTGAACTCATGGCCAGTATGACAGGCATGCATCATATGCATTTATGTGACATTTTTTAGGTGTGGATATTATATTTGATTTGCCTATATGAATATTTTTATTTAACTGCTAATTGCTATACTTATTGTATTTGCTCTTGATTATGTTTGAACTTCATTACTTGTGATTGTGACTGATTATTCCGTATTATGGTAGTTTGATTGTTGATTTGATCATATTTTTGGGCAGAGGCAGTGATTTGATTTGTGTTGGGCCGAAGGTTGTGATTTGATTTGTGTTGGACCGAAGGCCGTGATATGATTTGTTTGGGCCGGAGGCCGTGATTGGATGAATCAGTGGTAAGTTTGGTTAGAATGGTTCTTTGGCAAGCAGTGAAATGTTATGTTTGCTTGGAATTTTTATAAGTAAAATATGGATTTGGAATTTTTATAACTAATTATTGATTTTTTAAAAGATTTATAAGACGAGCGATAATCACTGCAGTTGAAAATAACTTTCTTTTTATATATCCTCTTATGACAATTCTACAACTTCTCTAGTGAGACCGTATGGTTCGGTTCTCACCACCTATAGCCTTATCTTTTCAGGAAACGGGCGAAGAAGCTTATGAAGAGATTATTGCGCTTTTGGTTATGCGATATTGTTGTATTAGCTTAGTTATTATTTTTTCTTCGCCATTATTATTATATTTTTGTAAAGAGGGATAGGAGTCATGATTTGTAATAATATATAATGTTTGTAAGTACGTGTATAATGAACTTTGGTTATTATGTGTATATATATGAGGTGACTGTGTCTGGTTTGTATGTACGTAGCTATATTTTTTATGAGCGGATATTTTATACATTTTTTTGTATCATTTTCATATAGTTTTTAGCATGTTTTATTTAAGTTTTATTAAGTTTTCATAGGTTTTACTGTTAAATTTATATTTTTGGATTCTAATATGAGTTTGTGTATTTTAATGCAATTTCAGGTATTTTCTGGCTGAAATTGAAGAGCTGGAGCAAAAGACTGTTTCAGAGGCAGAGAAAGTGCTGCAGATACTGTCTGGATCTGACCTCCTTGCATTTGAAAGAGCTTTTTTGGAGTTACAGAAATCCAAATGGAGCGTTCTCAATGGCTATGGAAAGCTAACATCAAGAGCTTTCCAGAAACATATAATAGTTTATACTTTACTTTAGAATAGAATGCCCAAAACTGGCATTCAATGCCAGCCTCCTACCCCATTCCAGGCGTCCAGCGCCCACCAAGGAGAGACCTGCATCCAAACGCCCAAAGATGTGCCCTTAGCCAGCGTTCAACACCCTAGAGTCCTCTTAGCAAATGGATCTCAATTAATCTCATCCCAAACACTCGCCAAGTAGGCCCCATAGGTAGATTTTAGCACTAAAAGATTGTTTTGCCCTTTTTACGTAATCCTTAGTCATTAGTTAGTATTTAAAGACTTTTTACACCTCTCATTAAGGGGAAGACATACACTTTACATGTTTTATCATTGTATATTCTCTCAGTATGAGTTTCTAAACCTCCTAGGTTGAGGTGACGAGCCCTACTGAGTTTTATAGATTAATAAAAGTATTACTATTTCTCTTCAATCCGTGTTTGATTCAATTCTAAGATATATCTTCGTTCTTCAACTTGATGAACGGGATGACCCGTGACAATCATCTTTGTTTTCATACTAAAACCGCGTGCCTGACAACCACCTGTGTTCTTCTTGGGTTCGTGTAAATACGTAACTGAAAATCATCAAACCACCAACTTGATTATACATCTCTTAGATGGCTAATCCACGATCTCATTGGAGACTTCTCGAGACACTAGTTCTGCCGATGTATGGGGAGATTAGGGGCTTTGTGGTAGAGGCTAGAACCCAAAGGCACAGCATTCTCTGATCCGGAAGATCCGACCTTGTTTGTGGCGTTTTGAGTAGGATCATGAAGGAGAATGGACTGCAGGAGCTTCACCCTCAATCAGAATGGATCCAAACTAACCCTGGGGTTAAGATCTGGAGGAGTATTGGCGGCTGCTCAAACCAGCGTCAATCACATATAGCCTACCATATAAGAAATCATTCACTGTTGAAGAAGACAGTAAGACCAGAGTTAATCCAGAAGGATAAAGCATCTCCAATCCTCAACCATCTTCTCATCCCTGGTTACATTCAATTTCACAAAGTATTTTATATTCTATTTCACTTTTATGCATTCAAATCCAATAACTCTTCTATCCGCCTAACTAAAATCTACAAGATAATCATAGCTTGCTTCAAACCACAATTCTCGTGGGATCGTCGACCCTGATTCGCTCAGGTATTACTTGGATGACCCAGTGCACTTGCTGGTTTAGTTGTACGAAGTATGAAAATTTGTGCACTAATTTTCAAAAAATAAGTATTTCAAGTTTTCCAGGAAAAGTTGATGTGGATTCGAGTTAAAGGCTTCTATTTTTATTATTAAATATATGGATGTTATCGTAATGACTTTGTTATGGTGCATCTAGAAGTGTGCCATTTTGGTAGTGAGGGTATTACAATTGGAGGAGATAATAAAGACGTTGGAAGAGATAATAAAAGCCTTGTTCAAAGGATTTTGTGTTTTCTTAAATTTTAAAATAATTTTTTAACATTTTAATTAGATTTTTTATTAGTTAACTTCAATTAGCTTTACTTATATTTTCTCTTTTATTAAAAAAATACTTTGACTAAATTATTGGCATGTTTTGGAATTTTTTATTTGAATTAAATAAATATATAAATTACAAAAATACATAAAATATGAGATATTTACAAAAATGCGTAATCTTACACATCTCGGATGCTGAGGGGTAAGCTAAAAAATGAACATATCTCGGCATCTGATACCCCGTGCTGTAATCAAATGATGCCAAGACATATCCTGGATGCTCCCGGGATATGTGTTATTAAAGAGATCGGATTCTGAACACTCGAAATATGTGGCAACATAGAATGGGATCTCAAAACTCGAGATATGTACAATACTCTGGATGGGGTCTCAGCATCCGAGATATAGTCAAGGATGTAATTTGGATCTCAATATCTGAGATATATGTATTATAGTTTAGGTGTCTCTACACCCAAGATATGTTGCAGAATAATTCTATTTATAGAACCCATCCCTCAACCATCTACTCACAATTCACAAATTAATCTTTTTTTCCTCTTCTTTCTGTTTTGATTTGATGGGGCATAATCAATTCTTTTTTGTTGTGATTTATTCCAATTGGATAGTAAAACACGGTGATGAAGGAGACAAGAAGCAGCATGCAACCCGCAATGTCGGTTACATCACGCTCTGTCGTGGTGCACAATGAGTGATATGTATGACAGAGCAGTGCAGACCCTTATGACAACTGGCTGCAACGATGAAAATCCTCCAACAGCGGCAGCCATCTCAAAGGGACAAGTGTAGCAGACTTGCTTGTGAACAGAAATTCCCTGATAAGCATCATCAAGTAGCACCAGGTGTACTGACGGAGTGTATCCAGAGCTACCCTAGTTGGAATGTGTAAAACCTTGTTCCTCTACCAGTTCATCCTCACCCCGAAAACCTGCTTCCCTCCCTTTGGTTGTGGTGGCGGCCTGGCGCCAAGTAAATCCTCAACCCACTCCCACGTGGGGTGTCCATGTCATCGTTGAAAGTCTCTGGTATAACCCCCAATCAACTCTCCATCAGTATGCAGACCAATGTGGTAGGCAACATCCTAGAGCGTAATGCTGACCTCACCCTATGGAAGGTGAAACGTGTGGGTCTCGGGCCTCCACTGCTCGACAAATGTAGAGATCAATGAATTGTCAAACATGAAATCCATCAACTCTACTGCATGTGATGAGCGGATAATTTATACGCTTTTTGGCATTGTTTTTAGGTAGTTTTTAGTAAGTTCAAGCTACTTTTAGGGATGTTTTCATTAGTTTTTATGTTAAATTCACATTTCTGGACTTTACTATGAGTTTGTGTGTTTTTCTGTGATTTCAGGTAAATTCTGGCTGAAATTGAGGGATTTGAGCAAAACTCTGAAGAAGGCTGACAGAAGGACTGCTGATGCTGTTGGAATCTGACCTCCCTGCACTCGAAATTGATTTTCTGGAGCTACAGAACTTCAATTGGCGCGCTCTCAACGGCGTTGGAAAGTAGACATCCAGGGCTTTCCAGCAATATATAATAGTTCATACTTTATTTGAATAATGACGACGTAACTTGGCGTTGAACGCCAAGTACACGCTGCTGTTTGGAGTTAAACGCCAGAAAAACGTCATGATCCAGAGTTGAACGCCCAAAACACGTCATAACCTG
>NC_029775.3:83651863-83662145 GCF_000817695.3 Arachis duranensis | reverse complement strand
GCTCAGCCCAAGCACACACCAAGTGGGCCCCGGAAGTGAATTTATGCATCAATTACTTACTCATGTAAACCCTAGTAGCTAGTCTGGTATATATAGGACATTTATCTATTGTATTAGACATCTTTTGACCACTTTAAGCCTTTTATCATTCGGTCACTTGATCATGGAGAGGGCTGGCCATTCGGCATTTATGAGGATCCGGAAAGTTTCACCTTGTCTGTGGTATTCCGAGTAGGATTCCGGTAATGAATGACTGTGACGTGCTTCAAACTTGTAACCTGCTGGGCGTTAGTGACAGACGCAAAAGAGGGATTCTATTCCAGTAGGAGCGGGAACCAACCGGTGATTAGCCGTACTGTGACAGAGTGCGTGAGCATTAGTTTTCACTGCGAGGAGGATGGGATGTAGCCATCAGCCATGGGTGATGCCTCCAGACGATTAGCCGTGCGACTGACAACCGCATAGGATCATTTTCCCGAGAGGATGAAAGTAGCCACAGTTGATGGTGAACCCCTATACAAAGCTTGCCATGGAAAGGAGTAAGAAGGATTGAGTAGAAGCAGTAGGAGAGCAGGCGTCTTTGGGCTCTACAGCATCTCCATCCGCTTATCTGAAATTCCTATCAATGAATCTGCATAAGTTTTCTATCCCTTTTATTATTCCTTTTTATTAATTATAATCACAATTCCTCTTTTTTCTGCCTAACTGAGATTTGCAAGGTGACCATAGCTTGCTTCATACCAACAATCTCTGTGGGATCGACCCTTACTCACGTAAGGTTTATTACTTGGACGACCCAGTACACTTGCTGGTTAGTTGAACGGAGTTGTGTCCATTCGTACCAATTTCTAAAATCCAATTACAATGAATATGATCACAATTTCGTCCACCAGCATGTCCAAATCCTGCCTCCTTAATGTAAGGCAATAGGATGTCCAGCGGGAGGAGACCCAGAGTCACACGGCGTGGCAACAGTAACTGTGGTCTCTGCAATATCCATAAAATTTACTCTTGCATATTAATCTCGTTTAAACTATTAATTGTGTTTAACCGTTACTAGAAATTCTAAATCAAGTAGATAAACATCGATAATAAATGCAACAGATATAGTACGAATATAATTTGTATTGTTAATATTCATAGCACTAACTCAAGACATGACTATCAAGTAATATATAAAAAAGTAAATGATTTATGTTGCACTATTCTAACCTGACTGTCACATTTGGGTATGACTTCAATTAATTACCTATTAATTTCACTAACGTATTAATTAATATATATATAAATTGCCTAATTTTGTCTAGTCACTAAGTCCTATCACATAAACTAAGGTACTAAAGTCTAAACATATAAACTAATTATTTACTGAAAATAAAATAAGAAAAACTACTAACATCAAAATCTAAAACTCTAGCCACGTACCAAGTAGCATTCAGTCTATTGATGTCTATATCGCGGATATGTTCTTGGGGAGCCATATTTACTTAAGGAACTCAAACCTAAGCGTTCAAAAATTAACAAAATTCTTAAAAATTATTCAAATGCACAGCAATCTCGGTTGTTATGACCTTATATATGCATCCGAGCATATTTCGGGATGTTGAGACCCAAATCAGTCAAATTGTACACATCCTGGACACTAAAACCCCTTTCTAATTTGTCACATATCTCGGGTGCTCAATATCCGATCTCCGTAATAACACACATCCGGGTGCACTCAGGATATGTCTTGTGTAAAACCTCGGATTTTGAAAAGTTATTAATAAATTATTTATAATTTATTATAATTACTTGAGATTATATTTTTGAGATTTTGTATATATACCAGGCAAATTCTTATTTACAATTTAGAATTTTTTATAATTTAAAAATAATGAGTATTTTATATGTCTTAATTTTAATATTTTTAACCTTATTTTATAAATAAAGTAGAATTAATTTACTTATCTCCAATTTTTATTAAATTAGCATTTGAATAAAAATAATTTGCAAATTGTAATTGAAAGGTATTTTAAAGATGGATACTCTATATTTAATTTGATTTTTAATTATTATTCAACTTTTAATTATTTTAAAAAATTATACTACTACCCTTATTTTTAACAAAAATACCTAAACTAACCCACACCACCCAAAACCCTAACACACTACACTCACCTCTCTCACACACTAAACACAAACCTAACACATCAGCACTTTAGAAAGAAGAAAGAAGGAAAAAAAGAAAGAAGAAATGGGAAAAAGGAAGGGGCCTTGGAGAAGAAGGAGAGGTGGAGGAGGGAGGAGCTCGCACCATCATCGTGGACTGCCATTGTCACTGTGTCGTGCTGCTTGCGCCACCACCATCGTCCAGGAAGCTACCGCTTCTGTTCGCCGTCGTCGTTCGTCCTCACCAAGTCGTCGTCCTTGAAGTTCGCAAAGAAAGATAGAGAGTGATGGAAGAGGGCGACACACGCGGGAGAGGGAGAAACTGCCTCTGCGTCGTCGTGGACGAGCCCAGTCGCCTCGCCATTGTCACCGCCGTGGACGAGCCCAGCCGTCTCGCCATTGTCGCCACCATGGATTTTGCCACTGGTGAGGAGAAGACGTCATCGTGTTTGTTGTCACTGTCGCTGGAGTTCTGGTCACCGCTGTCACTTGGGATGGCTACCGGGGCTGCCACTAAACCGGTTCAGAGACTGCCCCTGCTCCGTTTTCTTATTACAGTAAGTATTTATGTTTTGATAAGCCCCCGCATTAGTGTTCTGTTACAGATAATAAGTCTTTGCGATATTAATGTGTTAGGAGTTAGTAATCGAGGTTGCATGTTGTGTTTTAAAGCTATTTATGCTGTTGCAAAAGTGTGCGGGGCTGTGATTGGAAGCTGCCGTTGATTTCGGGTCGAGAGAAAATGAATTCTTTGACGCGTTTGGGTTATGGGATTCGACATATAGAGGTAGGGGCAGAAAACTAAACTTTATGATTTGGAATTGTTATATATGGATATTAATGTGAGAAAATGTACATTTAGTGATTATATAAGTCTTATGTATTGTTTGGTTGTCTTGGATGGCTATGAATGTTTGTTTGACTAGATTATTGTTTGGTTTTTTGTTAAACAAACGGTTCTTGAAGTGATTCTTTAAAGTCTTGAAAATGAGTTTAAATCGGTTTTTTTGAAATAGGAAAATAATGTGCACTTTTGGAATCAGCTTGATTTTGAACTAATTCGATTTTGAACTCGTTAAAGAGGGTTGTGGAATGGTTTGGTTGGAACCCGGGAAGGGTGACAAAGTTCAAATTTTAGGGGAGGTGCTGCCAAAATTCCTATAAAATCCAATACTTTATTTGAAATGTTATT
Organism: Arachis duranensis; assembly: GCF_000817695.3. NCBI lineage: Eukaryota > Viridiplantae > Streptophyta > Magnoliopsida > Fabales > Fabaceae > Arachis > Arachis duranensis. The sequence goes on along the minus strand of NC_029775.3, from coordinate 83,658,802 downwards.
TGGAAAATTGTGAATTTAAGACTTTTATTATTTTACTTGAATTATTTAAGAAAGCGATGAACTACGTTTTGAAATGAATTATTAAAATGAGAATTATGATTTAGTCTTGTTTCTTAAGAAAAGTATTATATCTCTTTTGAGAGCAAGTCATTGCGAAGAAACTTATGTTTTAAGGCTGTTTTAAACGTGAAAAGGGTTTATGTTTTTGAATTTATCTTGAGAATTTCAATTAGAGGAGTTTCAGTAACTTTAAAAAGGTTTGAATTTCGATTGACAAGTCTCATTTTACAACGTTTTAGGAAAAGTTTGAAGTATTCTTTAAATTATGGATTTTGCAAAACTAAAACAATTTCTGAGCAATTGGAAACACTTCAGATTTAATCATGGAATTGGAGTTAGTTTTGGTTTAAGTAAAAGAGATTATTTTTTTAAAATTTGTTCGGAGTTATTGATTGCACGACTTGGTTTGGCTTAAATTCTATTTTTATTTATTTAAATCAAGAAGCTAAGGTTTTAGATATTTTCAATGAATTTGAGGAAAATGAGTTAGGTTATTCTCTCCTAAAATCTTGAGACTCTGCTGAGGAATTTTATTTACCAAACCTTGTTTTTAGGATGAATAATTTTGAATCTTGCAGAATATATTTTTATTGGCATGGTTTTGGAAGTTTGGAAAGATTTTGTGGAGAGTGGCTTTGTTTTGAAAAGGAAATTCACTTTTGAGGCAAAATGGCTTATGAGTTTGAAATCATTTGAGAAAAGAGGATTTCAAAATTCATACAGAGATTAATTTGATTTCGATTTCAAAATAAAGTGATTTGAGAAAATAGACCTATGGCATGAATGATGATTGATTTGATATGGATTGTTGAGGAAGTACTTATACACTGTATGTGCGTTATGAGAAATGGCTATAATGAGATTGGATGAATGAAATATGAATGATTATATACAGTGACGGATCCAGAAAATTTTGGTAGTGGGGGCAAAATTTATATAACATTGTAGGCAGTCTGATATGCACGATCACATGTTGGAGAAGATAAACCTAATATGGGTCCGGTAATACGAAAACACCAAATCATTAGACATCCAAGAGTCTATCGAATGGTATGTCCGATCTCACATATTCTGCTTGTTTGAAACTGTGTATTTTCAGACAAATCACCAATTCTGCTAACTCAAAATCTTTACCTCTTCTTCGAAATTTCATCACATTTATAATATAGTTAGGGGCAGCTTGTCTGGCACATCCATACAAGTCGTTGTGCCTTGCATCGCAACATAACTGTAAAGAGATGAATGACCTCCTTATTCTGCTCTTTGTTTGGGCATGAGTGCATATGCCATGCATAGTGCCCAGTGACAGATCCAGAAAATTTTAGTAGTGGGACAAAATTTATATAGCATGATAATAATTTTTATAATAAAAATAATGTGTATATAAAAAATTAAATATTAAATTATCTATTAATCACTATATATTTGTGTATAAATAATGTATTGTTTAACTTATTTTCAATGTGTATTTTATATTTTAATATATATTTTATACAGATAATTCTTTTTTATATACATATAGCATAATTATTGTTATGATTATATTTTATTATTGTAAAATATGATTAGCCTTCAAAATATCTAATATATAAATTACAATACTAAAATAGTAATTTAAATAATAATATATAATTTAAATTTCTATTATTTTAGATTTTATATTTTAAAAAATTAAATAATTTTTCTGTTAACTACCATCAAAATTTCTCTGTTTTTATATATATTACTAAATAATTATTTAAAAATTCACTTCCTAACACAATTAGAAGTCGACTCTTATTTATATTTATAGTTAAAAAAGTTCTTTCATTTAATACAGTTGTTATGCAAAAATTAAAGCTAATTTGAAAAGAAGATAAATAATATTCTTTTGAGTTGATTTTTAAAAAAGAACACTAATTTCATTTAAATTTGAAAATTGATCATTCTAAGTTCTAACGAATTTCTAATATAAAATTTTTAAATTGACAATTAAGTACTAAAAGTTGAATAAAAATTTATTGTGGGGTCAAATTTAATAATCTAATAGGGGCAAATAAATATTATTATCATATACTACTCAAAAAAATTTCAAATTGTAGTGGGGGCGCTTGCCCCCACAACAATGTATGTAGAACCGTCCCTGATTATATAAGTATGCACTTCTATATCTGAGACACGAGTATCCCTGGGTGAAAGCATTGGCTTGCCACCACGTGCTCTGGATCAAGACTCGATACTCTGCTGACCCTATGTCGTAAGTGTGGCCGGTCACTGTGAAATTTCTGGATGAGCTCACCCCCGTGGATATACACCGGTGTGTGTTATATGATTTGAGATTTGGGATGCACGACAGAGAGACAGTCCAATGGTTAGCTACCAAGACTTGTCGGGTTGGCTATATAACTGACAGATGAGACTCATCAGCCATAGGACATGCATTCATCATCTGCATCTATATGACATTGTTTGGGTGTGCATATTGTAATTGATTTTTCTATATGAATAATTATGTTTAAAAGCTAATTGCTCTACTTGATGTAACTGTTTGTTCGTGTTTGAACCTTCTTACTTGTGTTTGTGTCTGAAATTGGTTGAATTTGTGGTGAATTGGTTGTGGATTGAGTTGTTCGGGCCTAGGACCGTGGTTGATTATAAGATGGGCCGAAGGCCATGTTTGGTTTGTGTTTTTGGTTTAGAAAAGTATGAAAAATTAAACTGGTTCAGCATAGACTTAATGAACCTATGCTTGGATCAGCTTGGTCTTTCCTGCTGTCTAGGAAAAACTTTTAAAAATGGTTTAGAATTTTCGAAGAATTAACATTTTTCTCTTTTGAAAAGGATCTAGGATTTTTGAATATAAATCTTTGGTTTTGAAAAGATACATAAGGCGGTTATTAATCACTGTACTTTAAAAATAGTTTTATTTTCACGTATCCTATTATAGTAATTCTCTAATCCTATGGTAGCGTTTGTTTTGAGATACTGAGACAGAGACTGGGAGACTGAGACTCGGTATCATATTTGTTGGTTTAGAGACTGGTACTAAAATTTCTATTTCTGTCTCTAAAATTTTAGTATTTCAATACCTCCAAAAAGTGGGAACACAGGGGACTAAAATTTTTAGAGATGGAGACTGAAACTTTAATAACATTTTATTTCTAAAATACCTTCATTTCAATTAATTGATTCTAATTTTATCCTTTTTTACAAATTAAATTATAATTTTATTCTTATTTCAATTTCTATCTCCCACTTTGTACCAAACAAAATACTATTTCAATCTGTCTCTTAATCTCTGTCTCTATGTCTCAGTCTTTTTGTCTCTGCCTCTTCATCAAACGCTACCATAGTGAGAATTAGCGAGGACGATGTTCTCACTCCCCTACAAGTCTTTTCTTTTTCAGGTAATGGACAATGAAGTTTAGAAGAACTTATTTCTTTTCTGTTTAGACGATATTTTCGTATTGTTTTAGTATTTATGTTTCCCTCATCTTTAACTTTGCAAGTTCTGTAAGAGGGATAAGATTTTGATACGAAATACTTGTAAACAATTATATATATATATGTGTATTCTTGTAAGTATTGTAAGTAGAGGTGTGCATGGGTCGGGTGAAACCGAATTTGATGTGACCTAAACCCGGCCCGAAATATGCACTGGGTCCATTTATGAGACCCAAACTCGACCCTAAACCCGATGAAACCTATACCCTTTCAGGCCACAACTATACCGGATAAAAATCGGGTGAAAATCGAGCCGTTAACATTATATTACTTTGATACTTTCTTATAAGTTAGCATGTAAAAATATCCAAATTTCTAAAACTCCAACTATTATTTGACATGGTAAAATTTACTTAGAAAAATATAACAAGAACCAACTCTTTTCTAAAATTAAAGCATAACTATAATCAATACTAATATTGCCTAATAATACTTAATATTTAAATCAATACAAATAACACAATATTATGCATTAGTCTAAAATTTTATGCATTTTAAATATAAAATATTAACTTATAGTCTTATATATAATGACTAATAACACAAAATATTAAGGTTTACAATACTTAAATTTCACATAATAATAGTCATCATCCATCACTAATAATACAAAATATTTATTGTGTATGGTGACCGGGCCATCGGGCCAATTTCGGGTGACTCGAGCTATGGTCCGGACCTCGACCCAAAATAATGATCGGGTCTATTTTTGAGACTCTTACCCGAATCTAGACCCGATGAAATCATACTAAATTAGCCCCTAAAATGTTTGGGACCAGATTGGATCTTTGGGCCGGATCGGACCATGCACACCCCTAATTATAAGTATGGATTTATGTTTTTAAAAAAATGGTCTTTGAAAAATACGGTTTAAAATTTTAAATAGTCTCATATTTTAGTATTAAGTATTTTAAGAGTCGTCGTAATATCCAAACTATCAAAATGATACAACCAAAAACGTGATATTTTAATAGTTAAGATGTTACATATCGACATTATCCGATCATAGAACCATGTCTCAGACGTCAAAGTATGTTTAGTTTTTGAATTATCCCTCAGCATCTAAGATATGTAAGAGTACGTATTTTTTTAAATATATGTATTTTACTAATTTATATATTTAATTAATTTAAATAAAAAAATTTCATGTTTTATGGATTTTGAATGGACCCACTGTGGCTCAAAGTTCAACTCACGTCGTGGCTTGTGCGACTGCTTCCTTTCCTTTTTGAAAATTGCTTGCATAACTCACGCTCTCACAGTCTCACTGTTACACACACCTCAACAAATCAATGTGCTTTTTACACTTTCCAAATCTTTTCTTTTCAGATGAAAAATAAACAATATGTGCAATTATAAATAAGTTATCTTAAAAAGATTGCAAATCATGTGACTGACCCTAAATCATACTTAGCTCATATTTTGCTGGATCCAACGACTAAGAAGAATACTATATGATTATTTTCTAATTTCTAATGTTTTATGCATATTTTTAATCAATACTTCTAGTAAAATATATAATATTTTATATGTACTAGCTACACAATGTACCAAGCAGCATAAAATACATTATGGTATATGCAACTACTAATTCACAAGGAATTTTCTTTGGTGAATAAAATTTGACATCAGGATCGATTTCTCCAAAACATTTTATGACAAATCTATAGATTTATCGTTTATCAATTTTTTTTAAAAGAAAAAAGCTCTAGAAAAGTGTTTTCTTTACTCGTTTAATGAATTGAGAATAATATATTTTCATATTTGTTGTAAGAAATAAAAAATAATTATCAGATATTTAATATTTTCAGGAATTATATTTTTATTTCTAATATTTTTCCAGCAAAGAGGTGGACAGTAAAGAATTTCCACGACTTGGGAATATGATTTTATATATAAAATTTTAAAAAAACTCTTTCAAAAGTATAATAATTTTATAATTAAATATATTACGAATGTTTTGATAATTTTATAATTCTAGGAATATACATCATAGACCAAAATATTTTAATTTACTCTTGGGAATTTAGAGAATTTTCTAAGAAATTTTTAGTTAAAGAAACAAATATATTAAAATTTGAAGAATATTTTTTGCAAAGAGCATCAATTCTGAAAAATACAATTAAATAAATTTATAATCTTTAAACGAAGATATTGAGTAATGTTAATGTGCTCGGATAAAATAATTATCTTTGTTAATACACTCCATATTATTATAAAATTTAAAATACCAAACCAAAATAATTATTTTATCATTAATTGAATCATGAATATAATTTTTAACATAATGTTATCTACTTCTACTTCTTATCTTCTATAAATTATAATTTATTAATATTTATTATTCTACTATCTACATTTTACAACGACGACGACGGAAAAGAATTTGACGCACAAATTTCTTAACCTAAAATATTATTCGTTTTATTTATGTTAAGTATATATTAAGTTTTTTTGCTATATTGGTTAATTACATGTTTATTATTTTAATTTATTATTAATTTAATAATAAAAAAATAAATCAATAAATACGTGAGAATATAAAAAATGCAGTTGAACTCGAAATTTATTATGAAAATATAAAATATTTACCATTTTGACTGATTTTATATTTATTATTATTATTGTATACATCTAATAAATAAAGTAGTGCATTGATGCACTAGTCTGTCTAATTTTTTAAGATAGAATTATCGGTGTAAAATTTTAATCATTACTTTCTTTCTTATTTATATAAAATTTTTAATTTATCAATTTTTTCTAGTATTAATTATTAATTATTTATCAAGAAAGGAAGATTTTGTTAAATAAAAGCAGATATTTCTGAAACTGGAAGACCGGCGCGCGCATGCCGCACACTTACTGCAATAGCGCGTAGACAATTACAGCACCGCGCTTTTCACCCCACACAAACCCCCCTCTACAAATACCCCCGGATTTCTCTCTCTCAATCTCCCACCGAAACCACACTCCGACCCGCACTCTCTCTCTCTCTCTCTCTCTCTCTCTCTCTCCATATTCTCATAACCTTTCCTCGCAAGTAACAACCGTTCCCTCGCTTTTTCACATTTCCCTTTCTGCCCTTTGTGGTTTGTTCGTTATGGCTGAAAATTTGGACGACGGTGAGTTTTGGCTTCCGCCGCAGTTTCTCGTCGACAACGACGACGACGGAACGGCCTCGTTCCCCTCGAACGAAGACTCGCTGTACCACTCTAGTGGCGACGATTTTGTGTTTCCCTTCGGCTTCTCTACCGGGGCCGCTTCCTCTGACCTAAGCTCTCCCATCAGTGGCTCCAGCGAGACCGAGAGCGACGAGGACGACCATCTCCACCGAGTCGCCGAGTTGACTCACCAAGTTGCTCACTCTACCGTACATTCCCATTCCACCAAACCCAC
>NC_029775.3:83643364-83651795 GCF_000817695.3 Arachis duranensis | reverse complement strand
TCTCAAAGAATTTGATTCTTTTTGTTGAATTAGTTGTGACGGTTATGTTTTTTCGTGGTTTTTGTGCAGGGCGGTTACGCATCTGGTTCGCCACAATCGACGCTATGCGCCTTACGGTGCGGGAAGGGGTCGAGCGAGGGAAGTCCTAGCAGCGTTTGCAACCTCTGCTCCGCAAAGGCCACATGGGATCTCCTGCACGCGGCTGCAGGGGAAGTCGAAAGGATGCGCCTCTCCCAACAACAACAACAACAGCAACCACAATTACCATCTTACCCCTACAACCCTTCCCCTTCCATTCCCAACACAGCCGCCGGCGCCAATTCGGACTTTTCTTTCTACACTCAGCAGGCACTCTCCCACCAGAAGCAGTTTCAAATTGCACAAGTAATAACCCATTTTAACCCTCAATTATTTTCATTCGACAAAATTTATCTTTTTTTATTCAGTGGATTTATTTGTCATTTTCTTGTTTAGATTCAGATGCTGAGGCAGCAACACGAATCAGTGTGGGGTGGTAAAGGTGTTTACCAACAGAGGCAGAGTAACCAAATGGGAGCAAGAAACAGAGGAGGAAGAAGTGTTAGGCCACTTGGCTTGTCTCCATCTGCATGGCCTTCGTTACATGCTGCCAAGAACCAGAACAAGCACCACAAGCACCATAATCAGCAGCAACAGCAGCAGTACGGTTCTGGAATGAGGGCTGTGTTCCTCACCAACCCTTCCACTACCAGGGAATGTGCTGGCACTGGCGTTTTCCTCCCCCGTCGTGTTGATACCCCTGAAACCAAAAAGAAGCCAGGTCAATACTTTTTCCCCCTCTAGCTAGATTTTGTTTTTCCTTTGCGGGGGTATTTTAGTCCTTGTGATTCAGAAATGAATGAAAAATCATGTCTTTTCAAGTGTTCGTTGCATTTAATAAGGTTGCTGTTACTAATAGTGGCGTTTTATGAGGGTTTCTTGAAGGGTTGGAGTGAGTAAATGCAGGTTTCTGCCTCCAATTGCTAAACCTTGTTTTATGATTTTGGTTTTTTCTCTTTTTTTTTTCGCTTTTTTCTTTGGGGGGAATATTATTATTATTATTATTATTATTATTGGGAAGTTAATGCTAATAATTGTGTTAGTGGATTACTGAAGTAATTTTGCGTGTTTGCAGCGTGTGCGACGGTGTTGGTTCCAGCTAGAGTGGCGCAAGCCCTAAATCTGAATGTTGATGACATGGTGGGGTGCCTGCCGCATCGATTCAATTCCAGTTCAAACATGGAAGAACATGGTAAGCAATAATAATATATAATAATTAAATGGTTTTGGAATGATATTAATTGAACATTGGGTTCACTGAGCTGTGTGGATCTTTGACTTTTGTTGCATATGCAGTTGTTAGTCCAAGGCTCAGAAGCAATTATGTCCATACGTCTCAGCAGAAGCGCAACGTGAGGCCCCAGCACGCACTCAACAGTAACAATGAAATCAAGCTGCCGCAGGAGTGGACGTATTGAAGTTAAATTCATATTCATCCCTTTTGTTTGTATGGGGAAAAATGGAATAGTAAATCACTTCTTTTGTTATTTGGTTTTTCGAATTAGAGGGATAAAATCTAGGGTAGGAAATTGAAAGTGTTTAGAAGGGAAATGTAGTGTAGTCTTCTTCTACAGGGGGTATGTGGGTTGCTGCTTTCCACAAAAGGGTAGAGAGTATAGGTTGAAAATAAAGTATAAGTTGGGAGCCTCTGGGAAAGAGCCATATTGCCAGGTAGCATTGTAGTGATAATATGATGCTTTTGTTCCTTTTGATGGGGGCTTCGAAGGTCACAACTCACAAGCAAAAGATGGATGGGTCAATTTTTGTCTTCTTCTGTTTTTGAATTTTTAAATGGTGTGGTGCTTTTAGTTTTGGGTTAAAGCCAGCGACGGAATTTGAAGGGGGCTAAGACCAGATTTGCAGAGGGGTTTTGAGGTCTTCCTTCCAATCGTCGAGTGTATTACGAACGGAATCGTTTTGGGGAATTACTTGTCAGTAAAATTCGGATTCCAGCCTGTCCATCTTAAATACTATGAAATAATAAAGAAAGGAATTTTCTTGATCTTGTCTCTGCTTGTTAATCATGCCATTCATGCGTACCAGCCGTCGTTCTGTTTTGGTAATCAAGTTTACTTTCTTTTTTCTGTGTGTAATAAATCAAAATTCCGAAAATTAGAACTTGCAGAGATGCCCATGTCGGCCGCATTAGCCAGTAAATATCATTTAAATTTTGTACGATGAAAGGGTAATTACAGGATATTTTTTTAGAGGAAAGGATATTTGCAGACATTTTAAATTTTTGACATTTTTAAAATTTAGACTTTTAAAATTTAGACATATTAATCGATTCATCATTTTCCTTTTTTTAATATGAAAATATTATTTGTGCTTTTAATAAAAATGGGTGCATTTAGTGTATTTGCAAATTGTTGGACGTGTAGATAACTGCCGCCAACAAAAGGGGAGGGGGGTTGTTGAGTCTGCGCGATGACACGTAGCGAAAGAGTTGTTTGAGTGTGTTTCTGATGTGATGGAAGGTACTGCAAATTTGGTATCACAACGGTGAGATTATACATAATACTCATGAGGGAGTGAGTTTTATGTGTGAGAATCAGTTTTCGTTTGTGGTTACATACACTAGATGTTCATGGAGTTTCAGAACAGTCTCTGTCAAAGTATGGAGAACGATATGTTCAGGAGAGTAAGCAATATTTTGTATTAGAATCCCGTTATAATTTTTAGTGGTCTAATACAGTTTGATATTATGCTGATCATTAATGATGCAAGTATATAGAATATGTTCCATATTCAATGGCAGACTTGAGTGCCGCAGCCAAAGATTGAGTTTGAAAATATAGAAGATGGGATTTAATATGATTTAGAGATATAGAGGATGATAGAGTTGAAGTGTACAAATGAATGAACAGTGATAGCGTCATAACGAAGAGGACTTCAAAGATACTTATGAAGTCGGCGACGAAGACGAGGATGGTGGTGTGGGTTTAGAGGCAGCAGTGGAGAATGTAGTGGTTCCTCCCGCAGTGGCGCAGTTAGTCAACCAATAGACGTTCCACCTTTTATGCGTAGCTTGGATCTTGATGCCATGCATGAACTGGAATTCTTCGAATATACAAACATAGGTATGTGATGAGGGAATAATACGTTTTTCTTAATTTATATTTTGGATGGATCAATGAGTGACGATTTCTGTTTTGTGTAGGTGTTTTTGATCCCGAGGACGAAGAGTTCAGGATCGGAATGGAATATAGTACTAGAAAATCTATCGTCGTAGCAATTAGAAGTTACACTATCTTTAGAGGAGTCGACTACAATGTTTATGAGTCCAAATCACAGACGTTCTATGCAAAATGCAAGATGCATGGGCGTGGTGCAACTGGCTTATTCGAGCCATCTTGATACAGAAAAAAAATTGTTAGGAGATATGGAGATACAACGGTAGGCACACGTGCACCATGGGAACGATTTCACAGGATCATTTCAAGTTGGACTCGGACACAGTTGGTGAGGCTATAAGGCCATTGGTTGAGATTGACCCGTCCATCAAGGTAAAATCTATGATTGCGGAAGGTCAGTCAAGGTTCAATTATACCATCAGTTACCAAAAGGCTTGGTTGGCAAAGCAGAAGTCCATAACCAAAGTTTTCGATGGTTTGGAGGATTCTTACCAGGCTTTACCATGGTAGTTCTCAGTCATGGTTTAGAAGATGTTTGGCTCAATTGTCCAGATAGAAACACGACCCCAGTACAACGGGAGTGAGAAGGCGGACGGTGTCAGGATATTTCACAGCGTATTTTGGAGTTTCAATCTATGCATTAGGGCGTTCAAGCATTGGAAACCTCTAGTTCAGGTTGATGGCACACACCTTGACGACAAAATACAAAAGTACACTTTTGATTGCTCTTGCATAAGATGGAAACCAAAACATTGTGCCTATTACTTTTGCCCTCGTGGAAGGAGAGACAGCTGATGCGTGGCAATTTTTTCTCAGAAAGACATGTTGTTAGAAGAGACGGTGTGGATATGATCTCATATTGACATGAGTCAATCCGGGCAGCAGTAAATCGTTCCGGAGGTGATTGGCAACCTCCAAGAGCATGGTGGATGTTTTGTATAAGGCACATTGGTAGCAACTTTTTAAGGGCATTCAAAGTCCCGCACTTGCAAAAGCTTATTGTCAACATAGGGTATTCAAGGACGGTGGAAGAGTAAAACATCAACTATAAGAGGTTGCAAGAGCGAGGCGAGACATATGCCCGGTGGTGTGATGCCATTGAACTTAGAAACTAGGTATTGGCATTTAACGAGGGACATCGATGGGGCCACATGCCGACGAACCTTGTCGAGTGCATTAATTCAGTGTTGAAGGGTGTTCGAAACGTCCATGTGTTGGCACTCGTCCGAGCAACATATTATCGGTTAAACGAGCTATTTACGCAGAAGAGTGCCGAGGCTCACGATCACAAGCGTGCTAAATTTACTTACTCTGTATTTGCACAACAGCGGATAGAAGTAAATATGCAATGTGCTGGGAATATAGTTGTGCACAGATTTGATAGACGAAATGAGGTGTTTAAGGTGCGTGAAATGTCTAATGGAAAGGTGTTGGCAGTTGATCTTACACGACAGGCGTGTGATTGTGGGCACTTTTAGGTGCAACGACTACCATGTCGCCATGTTATTGCTTGTTGTGCTAACCATCGTCTCGATTGGCAGCTGTATGTGAATGATATGTACAAGATGACAGAAGTTCGTAAAGTCTACAAATTTGAGTTCGTACCATTAGGCGATCCAGAGACATGGCCTAGTTACCCAGGACCCACATTGGTCGCTAATCCCGACTTGAGGCAAACGTCGAAAGGTCATCTCAAATTGACCCGATACCTGAATGAAATGGATTCATGCGAAATGCGTGGTCCTCGGATATGCCATCTCTGTGGTAGACAGGGTCATAATCAGAGTCGATGTCCTCAGCGTGCTGGACCGAGTGGAGTTGGTGATGATGGTGGTCCTTAGATCTTTGTTGGTCTCTGTGTTTGTATTTTTAGGTTAATGTTTGGTGATGATGTTCATCGTGTTTGTATGTTCAAGTTAAAATTATCAACTAATATTTTTGATGTTCGTCGTGTTTGTATTTTTAAGTTAATTTTATCAATTAATGCTATGTGAGTTATTACAGTTGACAATTTTTGAGATGATAATTTAAAATTTGATAAAGTAAACTTACAAAAGATTAATTTAGAAATTATATTAACTTAATTTAAAATTTGATAAATTAAAGTTACAACAGATTAATTAAAAATTCAACTTAATTACTAAACCCATACTCACTTCTTTTCAGTCATCCAATGCAGTCCCTTGCCCATCATGCCTTGACTGAACCGCGACGGAGTAAACCTATTAGGTAGATTTCTATCTGTCTGTAGGTTATATGGATGACCCCGATCTGAATCACCGACATCCGGAGTGGCAGACCCACCTGCCTCTGTCGGAGCAGATGGACCGGGGTTATACTCATCAACAACCTAAAAAAAGTGCTCGACCCAGAAGGTGGTAGATTGAGACGAGCAGTATCGAATTCTATATGCGGAGCGATGAAACCACTCTGTCAGGAATCACATGACGCCTCCCCTGAGCTGTGATAAGAAGTAGGTGCCTGTCGAAAAGAGGCCATATCTACTGATGCCCGACGTGGATGAGCCAACGCTGACGGTAAAGGGACAGTGCTGAAATCTACAAAACCACCCACACCAGTATCAACCCATTGCTGTATATGATCATCCACATCCCCATCAATGGGCATCTGCGTTGGGATTGACAGAAAGTCAACCAATTGTTGTTCGGGATGAATGTGCTGTATGGGCTGAATATGCTGGCTGGACTGACCCTACCAACTGTGCTGACTGTGACAGTTGTGCTGACTGCGACAGCTGTGACGACTGGGCTCGCTGTGGTCACTAGACTGGCCGTGGTGGCCGTGCTAACTACGACGGCTGTGACGACTGGGCTTGCCGTGGTCACTGGAATGGCCGTGGTGGGAATACTAAGTGTAGTCTAGTTGTTGTACGAGATAATAGGAAAATAGCTCAAACACTACATACTGTGGTGGTCCCTGATGTGCTAGTAGCTATGGTGCTGGTGGATGAGTTGGATATTGAGGAACTTGCTCCGACAATCTTAGCAAACCTCCGTACAAACCCGCGTACCAATCACGGTACTCAGCCGATGGTCTAAAGTTCTAAGTCTGAAGGGGGTATAGATCCCGCAACCGAGTGTTACGTCAGTTGTCCCATTCCTCTATCCATTTCGCATGTCAAACTCTCCAGTCATGAAGTTACACTCCACGAAGAGTGATGCAATGCTCTGAATAGACTCCAAAGTGTCCAATGGCTATGTGTCTCTGATACGGCGAACCCATGACAGTTTTATATAAGATTTGGAGGAACTACTCATAACGGGTTCGCAGCCAAAAATCGCGATGCTCTGGCTCTGTAGGAATTCACCATTACTATTTGTCCAGCCGCTCACCACCTGTCTATCAATGGGTAGGCCATATATATGAGTGACATCTTCCAGTGTCTTGGTAACCTCACCCATCAGCAATACAAAGGTGTCAGTCTCCGACTTCCACCTTTCCACCAGAGCAGATAGTAAAGGATAAAATCCTCTTATCACCCCAATTCTAGAAACGAAGTAGAATCCCGTTGCTTGTAAGGCGTCTTCTATCATCGGATTCCATGTCTCCGGCGGATCCAAAGTACGAACCATAAGATTCCTGTTAAACTGGTATAACAAAAATATATTTATTCATTAAATATATTTATTAGTTTAAATGGATGAAGATTATAACAAATAAATATTTATATACTAATTTACATTAACATAAATTTTTATAATATTATACTGGACAAATAAAATTATTATTCGAAAATATTGTATTATTTATTAAACTTAATAAATAATAAAAAATACAAATAAAAATAATAATATTAAAATAACAATGCTATATCATCAATAATAAAAATTAAAAAAATTAAAAAAATTGTCAACTTATATAAATTGAATGATCCAAATAATTGCTAATATGTTCTTCAAGTGTCATATAATTACGAACTATTGTTAATTAATACAAACTTACAATATTTTTTTATGTATAAAATCACTTTTTTTTCAACACTAATTCTCTTCTTCTTCTTCAGATGTTTCTCCCCAAAATTCCTCTCTTTCTCCCCAAAATCTCTCTCTTGTTCGATGAATGAATGCTTTGGAAGAAGGATATTGAGCTCAATTTAAAGAGTTTCAACCATGCATTACTTATTTTCGGAAGAGGAGATGTCCTCTACATGTCAACAGTTGCTCTAACACATTCTCCCCGTGTTAAATAGGGCTCTGCAGCTTCTAAAAAATGTGCAAAAATTTTTGTAAAAATTACATGAAATCTCTACCTAGCACACCCATCCCGTGTTAGTATGGAGCCTCCATATGTGCGTTGCAGTCTGCAAAAGCTGGTGGCCATCTATGCTCATCACGTCTCATGTTATCCGGGAATTCCACGTCGACAAAGACCTTTAGTTCACTCTGATGACTCTTTGCTAACATACCTCCTGCGTGTTTATCTGACTTACAATTTAGCAAAACACCCCAATTGTTAATATTAGACTAAAACACCATTAATATTTCCATAAGAAAAATAACTTCTCGTAAATACAATAGCGTTAAAGTAATTGTTTATGTAGTTATGCCTTAAATTGGAAAATGTTCACATCTTAAATTCCTTATTCGATAAGGTGCTTTTCTTAGAAATACTAAAGAGATAAAAAACAATCATCTTAAATTTATTTTATTTAATATTTATTTATTATAAAATATATTAAATAAAATTTAAAATAATTCATTTTAGTAGTTTTTAGTTAATATTTTTTTATTATCAAATATTTTTTATAAAATGAAGTTTTATAAATATATACAAAATTTAATATTTTAATATATTTATATATATGTGTTTGATTTTGATGTGTGATTTTTAAGTAATAAATTTAAAATGAATAATTTTAGTAATATATAATATATAATTAGTTATTTTTATAAAATTTTTATAAAATTTAAATTTTTTTACATATTTATTAGAATAAAAATTTTAATTTTTTCTAATAATAATAATTTTTCTATATACTCTTGAAAAACGTATTAGTTAAACTCAAGTAAAATAAAAGTAGCTTTTACTTTGTCCAAGGAGTTGTGGCAGCTAAATCTGATAATGTTGATAAAACTGTAGAACCAATAGAATCCGGAGGGGGAGGGTGGTGTTACTCTTTTATCAAGGGTATCTAACCTAAAAAAATAATTGTAAAAATCGAAGTTGGAGCCAAAAAAAAAAAAAAACAAGTAAAAACA
>NC_029775.3:83633443-83643290 GCF_000817695.3 Arachis duranensis | reverse complement strand
GTGAAGGAGAAAAATAATGAGAGATTTTTTTTTAATACATAATTGAATTATTATTATATGAAATATATTATTTTATTTTTATTTAATTTTTAAATAAAAATAATTAAATAAATACTTTTTTTATTCTATGCATCTAAAAGTCTTTCCGTCATAGAATTTGTCATAAAAAATAAACATAAAAAACAAGACCAAGATTGTTAGTAACCTCTCTGTTCTTTTAAGAATAATTATTATTTTAATTTACTTTTTTTAATTTAAATTTTTAATTCTCTTTTTAATATTGATATTTTTAACTTATTTTTTTTTCTTTTATGGTGACTATTCCATTAAAAGGAGTAAAGGACTTCTCTTTCTTAACAAGTCTCAGAAACTAAAATTTTTACTCATTAATTACAAGATTTAAGCCAAAGGACTTTTACACCAAAAAATAAGAATTTTTTTGTCATATCTAACAATCAATAACGGAATATATTCCAAAATCATTAACGCCTTCTTCACAACATCCAATATCAATAGTGAGTTATTCATATCATTCTTGAAGAAATGGGTAAACCTTCCATGGTTAATTAATGGGTTTATTTTGATTTTTTTAATATGATTATCAGATGCATGTAATGCGAGAAAATGATGGTAGAATAGTGTAATACACAATTATGATGGTTGATAATGGACTATGGTTTAACACATGTTGTTAATTATGATTTAATACAAATCGTAAGTTACGATTTATTTGTAATAAAGAATGCTTCACATACCGTTAGATCTATAATCAACTAATGAAGAAGCATAAACAAATTGGGAGCATTATAATTTAATACAAATCGTAAGTGACGATCTGTGCATGCATGCAAGTGATTGCTATGTGGTTTGTGATTCAAATTTGAAACGTAATAGGTTCTCTCTCTTCTTCTCTCATTTAGATTCTCTTTCTGTCACACACTCTCTCGTATGACATCTCCACTAACTTGTAAGGAAAACAAACAAATATATATGAATTATTATACATAAATAATTACACATTTAGATATTTTTTATGAAGTTTGACCATTATGATAAATTTTTAAACTAATATTATTTTTCATTTTTTGCTTAATAAAAAATCAAAATTCTCTTTCAATAAACAAAATGAACAAACTCAATATTATAATGATAAAAAAATGAAGATACAACTTAGAACAAGAAATGCAATAAATAAGAAAAATAAGAAGAAAGAAGCAAGGAGAAGAGGAGAAACAACATGAGAGAAGACACTCAGACTCACAAACTCTCTTTATATAGGAAAATAATACACAAACCGTTACTAACATTTACAATTAAGAAAATTTCGATTTCTATTTGTCAGAGCTTCCTTCACAAATCGGTAATGCCGATTTCATTATGGACAAAATTTTGTCCTTTTTTAAAATTGTTAGTCAGGTTTTCAATATATTTTTGTCACTACTTCAACTCACATTAACACTACACATCAAGAACATTAAGATAACAAGATTCAAGAACTCAGCTAGTCAAGGGCAGAAAATTGATTTTCTGTATCTAACCTGTTTTTCTGTCTTACTGTGTAATAGTATTAGAGCAGCCGCAATAAGTATGTGATATATAAGGAGGGTCACCCATAGTTAAAATGTGGCTTTTGCTGTTGAACAATTGAGTTCTATTCTAGGGTACAAAATTTTGATCACAAACTCTCTCTGTCTTTCTTATTGCTTCTGCAAACTACTATGATTTCTAGAAGTGTTCATTTTGATGAAACACATTTTTCATATTTTGAATTATTCACTAATAATTTTACTGAAAGGAATGTAGCTCATGCCATGGATAATCATGACTTTGCCTCTTCCTTCACCAAACATACTTTACAGCATATAGCTCATCCTGTTCCTATTGAGAATAACACTTCTAAATCAACGTAACCAGTGCTACTCTACCTTCTCATACTAATTGTTTAGATAATTTTGAGCATGATACTACTAATACAAACCATTGTTCTGATTTACCAGTAAAATCATCCTCAATTCCTATTTCAGGCATAGATATACAACTCCCTCACATAGATACTGATGCTACTGTAGTACATTCACCTTCCATTGAACATTCTGCACTTAATACTAATAGACATTCTATGATTACTAGATCTAAGCCTCAAAACAATACTACCAAAGTTCTAAATTCTATCATTGCAGCCCCTGATTACACACAACAACCACCAAAATCTGCTAAATTAGTTGTTCCTTTACCTCATTGGCATAGAGCCATCATAAAAGAACATCAAGCCCTTATAAAAGCTAATACCTGGACTGTAGTGCCATCACCACATAATGCCAAAATTATAGGAAGTAAATGGGTTTTTACTATTAAGAAATATCCCGATGGAATTATACAAAAGTATAAAGCACAACTTGTTGCTCAAGGGTTTCATCAAGAAGGCTGGTGCACGAATAACCACACTTTCGTACAACTATACCAACAAGCGCACTGAGTCGTCCAAGTAATACCTGAGCGAATCAGAGTCGATCCCATGAGGATTGTGGATTGAAGCAAGCTATAGTTAACTTGCAGGTTTTAGTCAGCCGAATCAGAAGGTTGATAGATAAATATTTGTGAGATCTAAACTAAATTGGCATGTAAATAAAGAAAAAAAGGTAATCAGTAATAGGAATATAGTTGAGTATTAGAGTTGCTTTGTCTTTTTGAATTAACTCTGTTATTACTGTCTTCTTTTCTTGTGAGTGATTTCTTCAATGGCAGGTTGTATGTAATCAACGTCATGGGTCGTGGTCATTGATCTCCTCTACTACAGATTGAACACCATTGGTCGTGGTCATCCAATCTGACGAAGGGTGAAGCTCTAGCAGTTCATTCTCCTGGCGATCCTACTCAAAACGCCACAAACAAGGTCGAATCTTCCGGATCAGAGAATGTTACTTCTTTGGATTCTAGCCTATACCATAGATACCCTAATCTCCCCAGAAATCGGCTGAACTGGTGTCTCGAGAAGTCCCCAACGAAGTCATGGATTAGCCGTATGAGAGATGTATAAATATAGTTGTTGGCTCGCGCTTTCCAGTCACGTATTCACATGAACCCAAGTAGACGCGGGTGTTTGTCAGGCACGTTCGTCTTAGTATGATGAACAGAGTAGATTGTCACTGATCATCCTATTCACCATGTTGAAGAACGAATATACATCTTAAAAATAAATCAAACACGGATCGAAGAAGAAACAGTAATACTTTTATTAATTAATAGGACTCAGCAAGGCTCCTACCTTCAACCTAGGAGGTTTAGAAACTCATACTGAAAGGAAATACAATGGTAAAACAAAAATAATGTGTGTTCTCCTTTTGGAGAATGTAAAATAACACTTAAATACTAAACAGATGACTAGTAATGGTAAAACAGTCTGTTTAATGCTAAAATTCACTTTTGGGGTCCACTTGGTGAGTGTTTGGGTTGAGCTCTGATGAGATCCACGTGCTAGGGGACCTCTAGGGCATTGAATGCTGGCTAAGGGTCCTCTTTGGGCGTTTGGATGCTAGTTTCTGCTCTTTGGGGCTGGACACTTGGAAGGGGGTAGGAAGTTGACGTTGGACGCCAGTTTTGAGCCTTCTAATCCGAAGCAAAGTATAAACTATTATACATTTCTGGACCAAACAGTATCATCTGCAGTGTTTTCTCTGTCTCTGAATCAGACTTTCGCTCCAACTCCTCAATTTCAGCCAGAAAATAACTGAAATTGTCCAAAAATATACAAACTCAAAATAGAATCTAAAAATGTGAATTTAACACTAAAACCTATAAAAACTTAATAAAAACTAAACAAAATATACTAAAAACTACATGAAAATAATGCCAAAAAACGTATAAAATATCCGCTCATCAAAGACTTTGATTTTGAACAAGTCTTTGGTCCTGTGATCCGGCCAGCTACAATTCGATTAGTCTTAAGTATAGCTTTATCTAAAAACTGGTCTTAGGCAATTTGATTTAAATAACGTTTTTCTAAATGGTGATTTAAATAAAATCCTATATGTGCAACAACTAGTTGACTTTGAACAAATTCCTTCCAATTATGTATGCAAATTGCATAAATCCATTTATGGAATAAAACAAGTCCCTAGACAATGGTTTACAAAATAAGTTCTACACTTCACTCTTTTGGTTTTCATAACAAAAAATCTGACACTTCTTTATTTGTTAAGCAAAATTCTGGTTTAATTATTTACCTTTTGTGCTATGTAGGTGATATAATCATTACAGGGAACAATGCTACTGAAGTCCAAACACTAATTACCTCAATGGACAAAGTATTTTCTTTGAAGGACTTAGGCAATTTAAATTACGTTTTGGGCATTGAGATTCAAAGAACCAATTCGGGACAACTGCATCTATCCCAAACAAAATATATCAATGATTTGTTAACAAAATTGGGGATAGTAGAATCCAGTTCCATGCCAACTCCAATGATTTCTTCTCTTCAACTCCTCTCCAGAGGCTCAGAAACCTTTGGAGATCCAAAGCTCTACAGAATAGTGATTGGCTCTTTACAATACTTAACTATCACAAGACCTGATGTGACATATGCAGTGAGCAAGATTAGTCAATTTATATATTCACCTCTTCTTGCTCACTGGAAGGCAATAAAACGAGTTCTAATATACCTACAAGGAACTGAAGAGCATGGTCTTATGATACATAGATTTCAAGATTATAGATTATAGAATTTTTCGGATTCTGACTAGGCTGCTGATCTGGAAGATCGCAAGTCTATTTATGGTTTTTGTGTATTTGATATATTGAAATTGCAGGAAACAACGTACTATTAGCCAGTCCTCTACATACAGAGGCAAAAGTTTGAAGCCTTGCATCCTGCGAAGCAGAGTTGGAGTGGCTCAAAAACTTGCTCCTCGAGTTAGACATTCCACTTAAGACAGCTCCTACAATTTTCTGTGACAACATGAGTACAGTTCTTCTCATGGAAAATCCTGTACTACATGATCGAACCAAGCACTTTCAAATGGAGGTGCAATTGATTCGTAACAAAATTCAGAAGCAATTTCTAGATGTGGTTCACATCCTTGGCTCTGATCAGATAGTTGATGTGTTGACCAAATCATTATCAGCTACCTCTTTTGTAAGGTTGAGAGCCAAACTTCGAGTTTTTCAAGGCCCCACTCGAGTTTGAGAAAAGGGGGGGGGGGTATTAACACTACACATCAAGAACATTAAGATAGCAAGATTTAAGAACTCAGCTAGTTAAGGGCAGAAAATAGATTTTCTGTTTCTAACCAGTTTTTCTATTTTACTGTGTAATAGTCTTAGAGCAGCTGCAATAAGTATGTGATATATAAGGAGGATTATCCATAATTAAAATGTGACTTTTTCTATTGAACAATTGAGTTATATTCTAGGACACAAAATTCTAATCACAAACCTTCTCTGTCTTTTTTGTTGCTTCTATAAACTACTCTGATTTCTATTAACTCGTTAGCAGGGACGGATCCATGAATCTAACTATGGAGGGGCCAAAAATTAAAATTTTGTATAATCAAATATAGTGTCATATATTTGATAATAGATATAATTATAATTAGTTTTTTAATTGAAAAATTAATAAATACTTGTCAAATAAAAGAATTATCTCAGTCTTTATAATTTTTTTTTCATAATTTTTTATGATTTTACATCAATAAAATATAAAATTATCTATTTTTAAATATTTTGTTAATTAATTTACTTTAGTAAGTATTTATGTGCCGCAAATTTAATTTTTATGTTTTATATCATTATAAAATATAACATAAAATAATATAAATTAATCTCACTAACAATTTTGTTATGTGAATTTAAAATATATTAAAGTATTTTTATATAATAATAGGGATAAAAAATAATAAAAAATAATAAAAAAGAAACAACTAAATTGCCAACTAAAAAAATATTATTATAAATAATATTAAAGTATTTTTTATATGATTATAGAAGTTAAAATTAATTAAAACAAATAATGCAAAAAGAATTTTAAATTAAATAAAAAATACAAATAATATAAATGTATGTAGAGAAATTTAAACTCTAATATATTAAAAATATTAACTCTTTTTTATTATTATTACGCTATTAAATTTTACTCTATATGATGCATCTTATCAGCATCTATTATAATAACATATGAGTTTAAAATTTATTGGGGCCAAAGCCACCACTTGTCCCCCTTGAGTCTGTCTCTGTGTCGTTAGTGACGATTAGTTAAGACAATAATTGAATCCCTAGATCAACGTATTACTCCAAAATTTATATAACATTATCATATTACACTATTAACTTTATAATATCCAAAAAATATAGCCGTTTATTTTAGTCAAAATTATTTTAAAAGATTATTAATAACCCTTATCATGGAGGGTTACCAATCCTTAGCCAGGAAAAAAGTTTGTAGTAACAAAAAGCAAATGAGAACCTCTTTCATGGGTCATAAGATCGGGCGCGAGCGATCATCTGCTTTTGAGGATTTGTTTACACTTTGCTTGGGAGGGAAGCTTCTGACCTTCTGTGCAACTTGGGGGGAGGGGGTGTTGAGTTGCATTGGGCCACACATGTTGTGATCTAAATCTAATATATAGCTTTTACACATGTTAGGTGAATGGTTTTATTTTTATTAATTATTCTTGCCAAAGTATAAGAATCATGTTATTGAAAATACAATTAATATCAAAGAATTGTGTTTATTTTTCGTAATTCTCAAAATTGGATCAAACTGAAAAAAAGTCGATTTTAAAAGGTAAATTAAAATAAAATTATTTTTAAAATATATTTTTATATATAAATATATTATTTTATTATAGTTAATTTAATTATGATTAAATTTTGATTGAATTTTTAATTTTTTTAATTTTTAATTTCATTGGTTCAAAGACTAATATAGCTTTTAGAATTAGTTATTTTCTTTTTGATATATTTTTTATTTTTCTAAATATTAAATTCAATACAGATGAAAAAAGATTGAAAAATTTATATATCAAAATGCTTCTGGTGAAATGTCAAAAATTGGGGCTTGAGGGCAAATTCTGAAATTATGAGTTTTGACTTAATGAAAAACTAAGGACAAAAAAAATTGAATAGAATTTTTTTTAAAAAAAGAATGAGACAGACTGCAACACAATAGGATAAATTGAGATAGACTAAAATAGAGTAAGACAGAATTCGACAAAATGAAATGGAATAAGATAGATTGAAAGACAGAATACTTTCTAAAGAATATATAATTCTAAACACTTTATGACAAAATAATGACAAGTAAATGTCTCAAAAATAATTCAATGTTCATTTGACAAGGTTGAGACTTCCGTTCCGCTTACCTAATGCACGAAGAATTATATGTGTGGATTGTGATTTTATCCCACTTATAGACTGTTTTATTAAATACGGGGACGCGATTGACTGCTAATCATTGTTTTTCATTGTGTGTATAATATGACGTTAAATTTTGTAACGATTGTCGGTTGTGACGGACAAATGGTATTCTTAACCATTCGACACATATACACGAATTGACGAAATTAGCAAGTCATATCTTCTGGAATTTGTCTTAAGGTAATGTCGGATTGCGGGTAATAAACTGATATATGAGTTCATAGTTTGTGTAGGACAGACATACATTATGATTGTTTGTAACATACTCTTTGTGATATTATATTGTGCTTGATTCTCTACTATTGTGTTATGTGATTTGTCCGTGTTTTTGATTGTCTGCCGTTATGACTAACTATTATGAAATTAACTACAGTACTAAGCATAAATAGAAACTGTAAAAAAGTATAATAACCGCAAGGAATAATTTTAAAGGAGATTAAGACTATACTAGACTGAAAAAGGCTAAAGTTGTCCTGGAATGAAAGAAACTAAAATTGTACAGCCTAGGGTCGAAATGATCAAGCGTACGAATGTCCTACCGTTAGAGACTTGTCCTAGGACGATTGATATACGAAAAAATTTTTTCTTCGTTAGTATCCTATTGAAAATCGTAAGTTCTCACCTCTTTTCTCTACTGTTTTTACATGTGAGGGAAGTCCTCGTGTTGCACCTCTTTTTTGAATTTTTTTTTTTTTTTTTTTTTGCTTTCAATAGCATTTTGCAATTTACAAAAAGGTTTTTTATTTTATTTTTTATATTTTTTTTCTTCTGGCAGTATGCGAAAAAGGATTGAAATCACATATCAACATTTTTCATATGAAAACTATGTATTCTTTTTATTCCATTTTTTTGAATGCCTAGAAATGATTTTGATACGCTACTTTCAAATTAATAGTATAAAAAAGAACAATGCATAGTCCCTCTCTTGAAAGTCACCAAAGAAGATGGGTTGGATAATTAAATTCTGATTTCAAAAGCTTGCGAATGAAACGTTGCTATCGATACATAATTCGGCCCTGTTTCTAAATTCTTAAAAGAAAAATTCATGGGCAACACACAACTCTACAAAGAAACAAGGTGGTGGTCAATAATGATGGTGATGTATGGTGTGAAATACACATGCATAGCAACAACATCACACACCGCCACGCTTTACTTCCTTTATTAGTGCCACTAATTTCCCCTTGTTCGTTTTTAACAATTTCTCATATTTTATTTATTTATTTATTTGATATTAAGTTAGATATCTATTGGATGCATGAAAAAAGTTAGGTACAAACTATTTTTTTTCTAAATTATTATCCTTTTATATAAAATCTAAAAAATATTCTATTTTATTATATCTAAAACTTAAACCTAACACTTTCTAAATTAGAGTATAAAACATTTTCCATCTTAGTTAATGCTACATTTGTTAACTTTATACTTATTTAATAAATAAACAGGTGCATATTATTATACTAATAATTTTAATATAAGTTGCCACGATTTTCCGGGGCTATTGGTTAATTTGTATAAATACATATACATACACAAGCAATTAGTCCTTAATTCATTATTAAGAGTAAATTTATCCAAGAAAAAAGGAATCATATTGTCATTTATTAATTATTTTTAGTTTATACATAAGATAGATAATGTAGCATTTATGTGCATGTTTTGATATCGATACTTTGATTAGGTGTCCAAATAATTTTTAGTTCTCGTTGTGGTTAAATAATAATAATAATTTCCTCTCAAATATGTATCGTGAGAAGCAATAACAACAAACATATGCTTGACAACTCATTATAAATATATTTTTCATTGGAAAAAGTTTGGAACCAAAATAATTTAGCTATAATTAACCAAAAATTCTTAATTTGACTTTATTTATATAATTTTTTTATATTTTAATTTTTTTATCTCACTTCTTTATCACATTATATTCCTAATTATTAGGATATGATATATTATATATTAATGAGACTTTTTATAATTTGATTTTTATATATATTATTATATTAAAAATTAATCATAATAATATACTTTAAGTATCACTAATGTTAATTGATTTTTTTTATAACCACTAATTTATTTTTTCTTTATTGTTTCAGTGCATCTACATAATATTGTAGAAGTTGGAGTAATCTAAATTTTAATTGCTATTAATTTTAATTAATTTTTTGTAATAACTAATTTATTACTTCACTTACGTAATATTTGTTTTATGTTTATCAAAGTGGAATAATAATTTATTCTGATTTTTTAACATAAATATTTTTAAATTTTATCATAATTGGATTTAGAAAAATATCAAATAGTTAAATTAATTTATTCAATTGACAAATTTATTCATAACATCCATAAATTCATACACATAATATCCATAATTTTATACATATAATGTTTATAATTAATAAATTTTTATAATTAATATTATCAAATTTTAAATTAT
>NC_029775.3:83630914-83633021 GCF_000817695.3 Arachis duranensis | reverse complement strand
ATTATGTCAATTAAATTAAAAAATAATTCACACTCTATTATAAATATAAATATTACTAATCATATATTTTTATTTATCATTTATAATATTTTAGCTACCTAACATTATTTTTTTCATTAAGCCGCATAGTGGATATAATTGGAGTTGGACATCACTGTCTAATCAATTAGGTGAGTGAGTGAGTTACGTTAGGTTTAATGTTTATGTAAGAATTTAAAGATTTGAAATACCAATTGCCCAATTAGATAGTTCGGCTTGTCGTCATGGATTTCTTGTGCATTTTATGTTGTGTTGTAACACGTTGGTTACATTTATACTCGAATTTATTAAAAGAAAAAAAAAATACCAATAATCTTACTATTACACATTTTTGTGTTCTCTTTCCTCACATGTATTCGGCAAGGTATTAGTTAAAAAAATGTAGTTGATTATTTAACATCTTTGGGTTGTATATATGAATGACCATGTTATATATAAGCTCAGCAATTTAGTAACCAATAACATGTTCAGAAGACTTGTCCTTAGCGTGGCGACGCATTTGGATCGGATTCGAAGAGTAATGCTTAGAGTCGTTATGCTGTTGTTACTTTTATATGTACTTCTTGTTTTCTAATTAGAATTATTATTGGCGATTTCTAGTTGGAATTACTGTTATGTGTACTTCGTGTTTTATCAAATGACTAGTCACGAATATTTAACATGGACCACATAAGTGACATAACTAAATACGTAAAAGTAATTGTAAAGCACAAAATAAATTAAAGAGTCATTTAGATAAAGACATTTAAAATATTTTTTTAAATATTTTTAATAATTAAAATTTAATATATATAATCGATTAGACAGTATTATTTTTGTTATAATTAGGTCAGACAAATTAATTTGACAAAAAAATAATGAATCAAATTTTAAACTGGTCTAAATTAATATTATTTTTTATAAAAAATTATTACAATATCCTTATTATAAAAAATGACTAAAATACTCCTATTATATATATTAATTTTAATAATTCTAAATTATAGTCCTTTACTTCTCTATTGTCATAGGGTTAAAATTTAGAATTTTCGATATATATATAATAAGAATATTTTAGTCATTTTTTAAAATAAGGGTATTGTAGTCATCTTTTATAAAAAATAATATTAATTTAGACCGTTCAAAATTTAATTAACTATTTTTTTGGTCAAATTAATTTATCTGGACTAATTTTGACAAAAATAACATACGGTTTAATCGATTATATGTGTTAAATTTTAATTATTAAAAAATATTTTAAAAAAATACGTTTTGACGTCTTTATCTTGAGTAGCACCCAATTAAGAAACCACAAAATACTTAAGATTACTGAAAAGCCCAAAACATGAAACTAAATGGAAAAACACAAAATACATCAACCACTGATAATAAGCAAAACATCTATTGCATTGCATGCACCTTATCAGGTGGTTCCCCTAGGTGCCCCAGGAATTTTGTGCTCCCAATACCCATGCCAAATGGCAAGAGACCTGAGGAATCAACAATCTCTTCCTCTACTATCATTTGACATAAGAAAGTCTATGTCAAGAGCCCTGTGAAGCCGATATCACACCTCATTAAATTGTGGTATATGTTCGGGCATAAATTTTCACAATATCCTTGTTGAGGATAGTGATGTAATTAGTGCTAAAAGAGTAACTGAGAAACATCGATCATTAGGTAGTAGTAACGAGTGGAGATTAGTTTGTTAGTTTTTTGTTATGGTTCAATACTATATATATAAGGCAACCTTGCCTTGTTTCTAGGTTTTGAGAAGTCAATGTATTATTTCAGTTTTAGTTTTGTAAATCATTCATTCTTTTTTTCTTGGTGTTCTCTACTTTCTGTAGCTAGCTTCATAGAATCTTGACATGGTATCAAGAGCTTTAGGTATATAATCCATGGTCGACTCATCCACTTTTGCTACATCCACCATCAACAAATACTGCAGCATAGTCTTCTTCCCCCAACTCAAAACTTTAGGTGATCTTAATTATTTCTTAGGTGTAGAAATTCAGAAAACTATTATTGGTCAACTACACTTACCTCAAACCAAATAGATTAGTTATCTATTATCAAAATTAGGAAC
>NC_029775.3:83628227-83630895 GCF_000817695.3 Arachis duranensis | reverse complement strand
AAGCCCTAAAGATCGGTTGTTGAGGCCTCCAATATGTGACTATTACAAGACTTGATCAGTCCTTTGCTGTTAGCAAAGTCAGTCAGTATATAAGCCACTTGTGTCCCATTGGAAGGCAGTAAAGAGGTTGCTTCGTTACCTACAAAGCTCAGACTTGTGTTCGTATGGTTTTTCTGATGCTGACTTGGCCTCAGACTTGGAAGAATTGCAAGTGAATCTTCAAACAGTCCAACTATTTTCTGTGATAACATGAGCACAGTAATACTCACTGCGAATCCTGTCCTCCATGACAAGAACAAGCACTTTCAACTTGACTTACAATTCGTTCGTTAATCAGTCAATGGCAATAGGCTGCATGTAGTTCATATTCTGGGGATAGAACAACTGGCTTCGACGCAAACTTAGTGCTAAGTTTAAAGGGGGGTGTTGAGGATATTGATGTAGTTAGGAGGAGTGCTAGGAGACAGCACTTTTATTAAATTCTGTCCAGCACTTAAACATCATAGAGAAATTGAACAATTTTATACTATTAGATGTAATTTCACACCATTACAAATATCATTCATAGCTAAAAATCATAATATCTGCTGGTCTCTGGACTTTCTTTTTTCTGTTATGATTCAGTACTATATATACAAGGTAATCTTGCTTTGTTTCTAAGTTTTGAGAAGTCCATGTATTCTTTCAATTTTAGTTTTGTGAATCGTTCATTCTTCTTTTCTTGCTATTCTCTACTTTTTGGTAGCTAGCTTCATAGAATCTTGACAATATAATCCTCGCTAAAAATAAAAAAAATGAATAATAATATACTTATTGATATACATGTCAGGAGGAAGTTCAGCAAATAATAACTCATGGAAACAAATCCATGCTGGCTTTCTGCCATACAACAACTATTGAAAGTTTGAAATGCAATCACCCACAGCCTTATTCATACCAGTTACCATATATTAGAAGACTAAACTAATATGCAACCTCCTGTAATGTGACTATCTCTACGTGCCATGTGAAAAGTATGCATCTTTATAAGCCATCATTTAATGAATGCACTAGTAGAAGCCTCGTTGAGCTCAAATTAATGCTCATGAAGGCCAATGACATGGTATAATCGTGCTGTCTAAAGGTAACAGATGATGTGATCATATAAAAGAATTTTCTACCACCTTCTCACACTAGTAAAACAACTAGTAGGCTACAGAAAAAAAATTTTAAATTTTACATTTAAAGTTTTTACATCTATGAAATATTTAAATAGTTTATTCACATTTGTCTATTTACATGAATTTTGCATGTGTGTATTCACACAATTTATGTTGGTTACAATTATATATCTCTCAACCTATGCTATAATCTCAACCAATCATATATACTATACTAATAATCTAACATATCCTTAAGCCAAAAGCACCATTATCAACGTAGTATAATATGTTCTATAAATCTAATGAATGTAACAAAACATTATTTACTCGACCAACCTCTTGGTTTATGAATTCCGCTACATGAACAATACCATTTAACCAGTACAATTGATCTATATAATTCATCACTTTGTTTTCATTTCTTTTCTCGTGCTTGTGGTTGTTTTCTTTCTTGGAATCAAATGCTAAGTCGTGCCTTTATAATATGATTTTATCATATTTCCTTTATCCTAAATCATGGGAATGCCTTGGGTTTCAGCATTCCTTTACACATACTAAATCGTGATATGTGCTAGGATTTTATGCTAGGATAAGATCTTAAGAATATTATTTCTGAAAATATATTTTTCAAATGTGTTGTTTAATTAGTGAACTTATTTTGCGAAACTCTATTTTTATATAAATAAATTTTTAGTCTTAATAAAATTTTTTACTTTTTAATTTGATCCCTATAACTTTTTATAGTTTTAGTATTAGTTTAATAGACTTAAAACTTGTCTACTTTAATGGTTGGTTGTTACTTTATTCCATTAAATACTAATATATCAAATTAAAGACTAAAGCTCTAAAGTAGTCATTAAAATTAGTCTCCTGCATTAAAATTATTTTCGAGACTTTAATTGCATAAAAAATATCTTTGAATTTGGATGTTGTGATTTGCGTTGCTCCTCGACGCATTTTTCATTAACGATTTTCTTATGTGCCTTGATGACATAAACTATTAATACATATGTCACATTATAATTTAAGTACATGTAATAATGTGATGATAAATGAATCAATAACATGTGGCATGCTCATGCGAGTAATAGCTTTTTATATATTATATTACAATAATAATTATCCACATATTAGTTTAGTGTGATATGTTATATTATAATTTGTCTACATGTCATTTGACATATCATTATTGTAAGTGTATTAAATTGGTCTTAAACTTTACAGTAATAAAGTGTCTCATTTTAGTATAATTATTAAATAGCGTGAACCAAATTAAATTTGTACCAATTCTTTTATTTTTAAATTTAAAATTTTTAATATTTTTTAAATATAATTATTTTTTATTTACTCACTTGTTTAAATACAAGTATTTTTATAAATATTTTTAAGTTTATAGTTTTAATCATACAAATTTCTTTTAAGATAATTAAATATTAATAAATTTTATAATATATAAGTTTTTTATTTTAATGAAATAATTATATGATCAATTACGAAAATAATATTTTAGTACAAAAAAAACACAT
>NC_029775.3:83622321-83628163 GCF_000817695.3 Arachis duranensis | reverse complement strand
AAATTATTGTAAAAGATATATATGAATAAAACAAAAAATTTAAAAATATTTATAAATATGCTTATATTTGAATAATATGTAAAAACTAGAAGATAAATTAATTAGTACATTAAAAAATATTTAAAATTTTAAATTTATAAAAAATGAAAAATATCTTGTGTAAGAACTAATTTGGTTCACACATTTAATTTTAAGAATAGGAACTAATCAGTACAATTATGATATTTCAGATAATACATGGATAAATTATGTTATGACACATAATACCAAATAAATACGTAAACAAATAAACAATATTATGATATATGATACTATTATTTTCATCAACATACGATATATCACTGATTGACTCATCATTATATCATTATACATAGTTAAATTATAGTATGATACATGCTATTAATAATGGTCCATGTTATCAAATTAAATCAGTAAATGTGTGTTTGGATTTCAGTTTGTAAATAGGAGTTTGCATAAAATTGATTTTATAAAATTGATTTTGATAAAAAATAAGTTTGGGTTAACATGATTTATGTTTGGCAATTTTTATATCAAAATTGATTATAGTAAAATAAATATTGTTTGGATTATACTACTCAAAATCACTTTTAGATGAAAAATTACTAAAAGAGACATTCATCTAAATAATTTTTTTATATACATGTAAAATCAGAAAACTAACAAAAATAATATAAAAAACATTTATCTTATAAATAAAATAAATACAATAAAAAACAAAAATATGAAAGAGAGTATTATAAATTTTATAATGTCAAACAAAAAGAAAATATTCTATAATTTTTCTAGTACTCTTTAATTTATTATTATTTTAGACCATAAATTTTTATTATTTATGGTTAATTTTTTATTTATTTTGTTCTTTTTTATAGGATCATAATTTATATTATACAAAATTTTGATAATAAACTTAGTATATAATAATTACAATTACAAATATTACAAAGTCTGAATAAATAGATAAAATTAATACAAAACAAAAATAGAGTACATCAAAGAATAGAAAAAATGATAAAAAATAATAAAAATTTCATAAAACCAACAACATATATCATATGAACAAAAAAATAGAATAAAATCAAATAAAAAAATAAAAAATTTCATACACAACATAAATATAATGGAGGAAAAAATAGAAAAAAAGAATTTATATGAACAAAAAATAATAAAAATATTATAAAAAAGTCAACAATATTTGTCATATGAATAAAAGAGCACTACACAAATAATATAAAAATATTTATCATATAAATAAAAAATATAAATAAAAAATATAATAAAAAATATAAAAATTAAAATATAAAAATGAGTATTAAATATAATAAAAAAATTAAAATATTCAATTTGCTGGTAATTGAAACAAATCTGAACTATTTTGATAAAAAAAAAAGTTGCAACTACAAATTATGAAGAAACAGGAAGAACTATAAAGAACTAATCATTTTTATAGAAGAAAATGAAGAGTATGGTTGGTAAAAAAGAAATAAATTTTTCATCTAATTTTTCAATAGTGATCACCAACCATGAACGTGAAACGCAGAAGCTACAAATTTTAGCTTCTCCTGAACGTGCGTTCAAAGACAGAATCATTTCTGCGTTTAAAAAGATAAAAATTACCAAATATAAAAGTGAAACTTTCAAAAAATTCAAACCCACCTCTATCTTCTCCAACATAGTTGCCAAACACATTATCGAAAAATAAGTGAGAAACTAACATAAATCATATTAGCCAATCTCACGTTTTCATGGAATTGACATATTAAAAACGATTTTAGTATGGCGTATCAAATCTTAGAAATACTAATACTAATGTGATAAGTTCAAAGTGTTCAAACATTAACATAACTAAAATGTCACCTTATTTTACCTATTATATCGATATTTAGAGAAATAAAAAAATTAAATAAACAAATTTTTAGTTTTATTTTGCCAAAAAATTTTTTTTATAAAAATTTTAGAACAAAAAATAAATATTTTATAAATTTAGTTAATATGTGTTTTTAAGACACATGATAAATTTACTACTAATAAAAACTTTTAAATATTTTAATTTAATAAATATAAAATGAATATATTAAAAATTTAAATTTTTTATATTTTTAATAAAAAAATTTTTGTTTTATAATCTTAACATATATTTTTATAACACTTATAGATAAATTCATATTTTATAAAAATAAAAAACTTATTTAAGTTTATATTTTTTTGTCCTTTAAAAAAAGACTCTTGACAAACCTATATGGGTGACGGGTGAGCAGTGGTCAACCGCAAGTTAGGCCGGCCAACGGCGAATGGTAATTGGAATTAGGAAGCGGTGGAGTGGGATGGATGGATATAGACGGTGAATATTTGACTTTGTCCTCATGGAATTAAATGTTAGACTCATGTAATATCTGTTGCGTAACAAGTAAGCAACTAACTAATGCACTCAAATAAAGTAGGAACACATGGCATGAGGCTGATGATTGTGATGGTATTAATATTGGTGTATGCTATGCTGTTTATATATACTTGTCTAATTTATTAAAAAAAGATAAAAATTAATATCTAAATTAAAAAATATAAAAATAAATAATTTTTTAATATCTAAAACTTACTACAAAAAGCAACTTCGATAATTTCGACACCAAAATTAAAAGCATGGAGAATTGGCCTTAATATTATCATTCTGTTTGTGAAGAAGCAGTGGAATGCATGAAACAGTTGTCAAAGCCAATAACCAAACTTACCTTTGACCTTAGGTAAAGACCCAAATCATTGTGTCTATATTCTGTATGCTTTAAATGAAGAAAATATATATTAGACATAGGATTCTCATGACCCTCTCCCCTAGGCCCTAGAGATGCTGTTGCTTGCAGTCTAGTAGTTAATGGGGGCATGCCATGCCATGCAGGCACCATCCCAATTCTTTCCTTCTTTCTTTTACAGTTTTCTTCCTTTATTTGGTAACAGAGTCAGTGTCACCCCAGTACTGTTTTACTTTATGCTTCAATGCTTGCATCTTTAAATTTTGAGTAATTGTAAACAATTTAAAATAAAAGGGAACTATATTGTATAATAAAAATAAATATTAAAAATTATTTTATATATTTTCAAACATAAAAGACTAAAGTGTTCGATATGAAAATTTTTAATGACTAATTTAATTAATTACTCTTGAATTTTCTTACTTTAGTCCTTAGGTGACATATTTCATTTTTATTTTCTAAAAATTACATTTTAACTCCATAAATTTTACATATTCATATTACTTTACCTTAAAAAGATTTTATCTCTCATAACTTATTCTGCGGTGGGAGCAAGAACAAATAATAATGTAAATTAAAGGTGAAAAAACGCTA
Source organism: Arachis duranensis (assembly GCF_000817695.3). Taxonomy (NCBI): domain Eukaryota; kingdom Viridiplantae; phylum Streptophyta; class Magnoliopsida; order Fabales; family Fabaceae; genus Arachis; species Arachis duranensis. The sequence continues at coordinate 83,624,804 of NC_029775.3, read as the reverse complement.
CAATTTCTAAAAATAAAATACATACATATATAACAAGGAGAATATAGCTAAGAGCCTTGAAAGAAAATGATCTGATCAAAACAAAATCGAAGATGCATCGCTCACGAAAAACGACAAGTCAGAAAGCTTATACAGAAAACCAAAAGGCAGATATATATAAAATTTCAACTGATAAGTATAATCAAGTCATATATATATATAAAAGCTAAGTACATAGTATAAAAATCCCATAAAAGTAGATCTTCGCTTCTGAAAGAGTCATCTAACACGCTCAGCAAGGTGCTTCGCGTCCTACATTTAAAAAACAATATGTATGAAATGAGAATCGAAGGTTTTTAGTATGGTAAAGGTGCCTACATAGATAATATATAAGATCCCAGAAAAGTCAGAGGCATTCATAAAACTATTACACTCATATTCAAACCTAAAACTTATTCTAAACTAGTAATATCGATAATCAATCTATGGAAATTCTAATTATAAGCTAACACTGCACCTTCTATCTCACCAAACCTCCTATTCACTGGTGGAACTATCCTCAGCGTCACCTCCGTCAGCATAAGGGATCTCTCAGTTGCAAATACACACAAGACAGGAAAAGAAAACACAGATAGGATACAATTACAACAAGTAGGAAAATAGCAGATAAACATGGCTAATCAATTAGGCAAACCAAAGTAATGCACACTCAAACAAAACATACAAATGCACATGATGCATGTCTGCCTCATGGCCGATGAGTCTTATCTATCGATTATCTAGCCAAACCTGACATGTTCGGTAGCTAACCCTAGACAGTCCCTGCGTGCGCACATCCCTAACCTCAAAAATCATAATCATATAAGTAGCGTTGTGCAGAGGTCTAAGGTGTGATTTTTGCTTTTCAGTTGGCTTTTTGAAACATCACAACTCTTCATCTTCACATACAAAAGCAAAAGCCTCTTCATCATCTATATCATAATCTTCACTCAAGTCCCCTTCATATTCTCCCAAATGCTTGGTTGGTATAATAGAAATAGTGCTCACCATTTTCTCACCTCCTTCATCAAAGTATTCATCATCCAAGTCAGCATCATTTTCTTTAAAATCAACCGGGATTTCAGCACCAGCCTTGCCTTTCCCTAACTTAATTGGGGAAGGAATACTTTTGGGAATAGTTTTGCCCATCAGACGAGAAAACCACTTGAGTGTGAATAGACGGAGTTGCCCCCTTGTCCGTCGAAGTTGATGGTCTTTCCTGTATCACCTGACGTACATACCTTCCACCTCGATTTCTGATGAGCGGATAATTTATACGCTTTTTGGCATTGTTTTTAGGTAGTTTTTAGTAAGTTCAAGCTGCTTTTAGGGATGTTTTCATTAGTTTTTATGTTAAATTCACATTTCTGGACTTTACTATGAGTTTGTGTGTTTTTCTGTGATTTCAGGTAATTTCTGACTGAAATTGAGGGACTTGAGCAAAACTCTGGAAAAGGCTGACAAAAAGGACTGTTGATGCTGTTGGAATCTGACCTCCCTGCACTCGAAATGGATTTTCTGGAGCTACAGAACTCCAAATGGCGCGCTCTCAACGGCGTTGGAAAGTAGACATCCAGAGCTTTCCAGCAATATATAATAGTCCATACTTTATTCGTGGTCAAAAGATGACTAATACACTAGTAAAAAGTCTTATTTATACTAAACTAGCTACTAGGGTTTACATGAGTAAGTAATTGATGCATAAATCCACTTCAGGGTTTACATGAGTAAGTAATTGATGTATAAATACACTTTCGGGGCCCACTTGGTGTATGCTTGGGCTGAGCTTGATCTATCCATGAGTAGAGCCTTAACTTGGAGTTGAACTCCAAGTTATAACGTGTTTTGGGCGTTCAACTCCGGATCATGACGTGTTTCTGGCGTTTAACTCCAGACAGCAGCATGTACTTGGCGTTCAATGCCAAGTTACGTCACCAGTTTCCGAATAAAGTATGGACTATTATATATTGTTGGAAAGCTCTGGATGTCTACTTTCCAACGCCGTTGATAGCGCGCCATTTGGAGTTCTGTAGCTCCAGAAAATCTATTTCGAGTGCAGGGAGGTCAGATTCCAACAGCATCAGCAGTCCTAAAATCTATTTCGAGTGCAGGGAGGTGAGATTCCAACAACATCAGCAGTCCTTTTGCCAGCCTTTTTCAGAGTTTTGCTCAAGTCCCTCAATTTACGCCAGAAATTACTTGAAATCACAGAGAAACACACAAACTTATAGTAAAGTCCAGAAATGTGAATTTAACATAAAAACAAATGAAAACATCCCTAAAAGTAGCTTGAACTTACTAAAAACTACCTAAAAACAATGCCAAAAAACGTATAAATTATCCGCTCATCAACAAACTTAAATTGTTGCTTGTCCTCAAGCAACTGAAAATCAATTAGGATAAAAAGAAGAGAATATATTATAAATTCCAAAATATCAATGAATATTAATTATAATTAGATGAGA
>NC_029775.3:83621860-83622125 GCF_000817695.3 Arachis duranensis | reverse complement strand
GGCCGTGGCCCTAAGCATTTTGTTTTCCAGTATTACCACCGGATACATAAATGCCACAGACACATGACTAGGTGAACCTTTCCAGATTGTGACTCAGCTTTGCTAGAGTCCCCAGTTAGAGGTGTCCAGAGCTCTTAAGAACACTCTTTTTGCTTTGGATCACGACTTTAACTACTCAGTCTCAAGCTTTTCACTTGGACCTGCATGCCACAAGCACATGGTTAGGGACAGCTTGATTTAGCCGCTTAGGCCTGGATTTATTTCC
>NC_029775.3:83619708-83621012 GCF_000817695.3 Arachis duranensis | reverse complement strand
GAAAAGCTAGCCTTGCCATGGTGGAGGGCTTGTCGGCTATTTTGTAGATTTCATTGGAGATGACCTCATGAACTTCTACTTCCTCTCCAATCATGATGCTATGAATCATGATGGCCCGATCCACAGTAACTTCAGATCGGTTGCTAGTGGGAATGATGGAGCGTTGAATGAACTCCAACCAGCCTCTAGCCACAGGCTTGAGGTCCACTCTTCTTAGTTGAACTGGCTTGCCTTTGGAGTCTATTCTCCATTGGGCTCCTTCCACACATATGTCCATTAGGACTTGGTCCAACCTTTGATTAAAGTTGACCCTTCTAGTGTAGGGGCGTTCATCTCCTTGCATCATGGGCAAGTGAAATGCCAACCTCACATTTTCTGGACTAAAATCTAAGTATTTCCCCCAAACTATTGTGAGATAATTCTTTGGATTCAGGTTCATACTTTGATCATGGTTCCTAGTGATCCATGCATTGGCATAGAACTCTTGAACCATTAGGATTCCGACTTGTTGCATGGGGTTGGTTAAGACTTCCCAACCTCTTCTTTGGATTTCATGTCGGATCTCCGGATACTCATTCTTCTTGAGCTTGAAAGGGACCTCAGGGATCACCTTCTTCTTTGCCACAACATCATAGAAGTGGTCTTGATGGCTCTTGGAGATGAATCTTTCCATCTCCCATGACTCGGAGGTGGAAGCTTTTGTCTTCCCTTTTCCTTTTCTAGAGGATTCTCCGGCTTTAGGTGCCATTGATGGTAGTGGAAAACAAAAAAGATTGTGCTTTGACCACGCCAAACTTAAAATATTGCTCGTCCTCGAGCAATAGAAGAAAGAAGAGAAGAAGAAGAAGAAGAAAATATGGTAGAGAGGGAGGGAGGTGGGTTCGGCCAAGGTAAAGAAGAGTGGGTTGTGTTGTGTGAAAATGAGGTAGAATGGAAGGGTATATATAGGGAAAGGGGGTAGTGTGTATTCGAAAAACATGGTTAGAAAAACGAAAAAGAAAAGAAAAATTTTGAAAAAGATTTTTGCAAAGAAAATTACCTAATCTGAGCAACAAGATGAACCATCAGTTGTCCATACTCGAACAATCCCCGGCAACGGCGCTAAAAACTTGGTGGACAAAATTGTGATACAAGAGTTCCAGGCACTGTTAGAGAAGCTTTTTCTTTCCACAACTCCATTCAACTTAACCAGCAAGTGTACTGGGTCATCCAAGTAATGCCTTACGTGAGTAAGGGTCGATCCCACAGATATTGTTGGTATGAAGCAAGCTATGGTCACCTTGTAAATCTCAGTTAAGCAGATT
>NC_029775.3:83617917-83618808 GCF_000817695.3 Arachis duranensis | reverse complement strand
ACGTGTTTTGGGCGTTCAACTCTGGATCATGACGTTTTTCTGGCGTTTAACTCAAGATAGCAGCATGTACTTGGCGTTCAACGCCAATTTACGTCGTCAATTTCCGAATAAAGTATGGACTATTATATATTGCTGGAAAGCTCTGGATGTCTACTTTCCAACGCCATTGAGAGCGCGCCATTTGGAGTTCTGTAGCTCCAGAAAATCCATTTCGAGTGCAGGGAGGTCAGATTCCAACAACATCAGCAGTCCTTTTGTCAGCCTTTTTCAGAGTTTTGCTCAAATCCCTCAATTTTAGCCAGAAATTACCTGAAATCACAGAAAAATACACAAACTCATAGTAAAGTCCAGAAATGTGAATTTAACATAAAAACTAATGAAAACATCCCTAAAAGTAGCTTGAACTTACTAAAAACTACCTAAAAACAATGCCAAAAAGCGTATAAATTATCCGCTCATCACTGTGACAGAGCATTTGGACCATTTTCACTGAGAGGATGGGATGTAGCTATCAACAAGGGTGATGCCTCCAGACGATTAGCCGTGCAGTGACAACGCATAGGACCGTTTTTCCGAGAGGATTAAAAGTAGCCGTTGATGATGGTGATGCCCTACATACAGCTTGCCATGGGAAGGAGTAAGAAGGATTGGATGAAAGCAATAAGAAAGTAGAGATTCGAAAGGATTATAGCATCTCCACACGCCTATCTGAAATTCCCACTATTGATTTACATAAGTATTTCTATCCCTTTTTATTTTTTATTTATTATTAATTTTCGAAACCCATAACTATTGAATCTGCCTAACTGAGATTTACAAGGTGACCATAGTTTGCTTCATACCAATAATTTCTGTGGGATCGACCCTTACTCACGTAAGGTATTACTTGGA
>NC_029775.3:83615845-83617781 GCF_000817695.3 Arachis duranensis | reverse complement strand
ATCACAATTTCGTCCACCAAGTTTTTGGCGCCGTTGCCGGGGATTGTTCGAGTATGGACAACTGACGGTTCATCTTGTTGCTCAGATTAGGTAATTTTCTTTTCAAAAATCTTTTTCAAAATTTTTCTTTTCTTTTTTGTTTCTCTAAACTTTATTTTCGAAAAATAATAAAAATCCAAAAAAAATTATAAAATCATAAAAATAAAAAATATTTGGTGTTTCTTGTTTGAGTCTTGAGTCAATTTTTAAGTTTGGTGTCAATTGCATGCTTTAAAAATTTTTCTTGCATTTTTCGAAAATTTCATGCATTCATAGTGTTCTTCATGATCTTCAAGATATTCTTGGTAAATCCTCTTGTTTGATCGTGATGTTTTCTTGTTTTGTGTTGTTTGTTGTTTTTCATATGCATTTTTCGTTTGTTAGAGTCCATGCATTAAAGATTTCTAAGTTTGGTGTCTTGCATGTTTTCTTTGCATCAAAAAATTTTTCAAAAATATGTTCTTGATGTTCATCATGATCTTCAAAGTGTTCTTGGTGTTCATCTTGACATTCATAGTGTTCTTGCATGCATCTTGTATTTTGATCCAAAATTTTCATGTTTTGGGTCATGTTTGTGTTTTTCTCTCTCATAATTAAAAATTCAAAAATAAAAAATATCTTTTCCTTATTTTTCTCATAATTTTCGAAAATTTGAGTTGACTTAGTCAAAAAATTTTCAAAATTAGTTGTTTCTTACAAGTCAAGTCAAAATTTTCAATTTTAAAAATCTTATCTTTTCAAAATCTTTTTCAAAAATTATATCTTTGTCAATTTTTTATTTTTTCGAAAATTTCAAAAAAAATTCTTTTTCAAATTATTTTCAAAATCTTTTCCTTATCTTTATATCACATTTTCGAAAACTCACTAACAATTAATGTGATTGATTCAAAAATTTGAAGTTTGTTACTTTCTTGTTAAGAAAGGTTCAATCTTTAAGTTCTAAAATCTTATCTTATAGTTTCTTGTTAGTGAAGTAAGTAATTTCAAATTTTTAAATTAAATCTTTTTATCTTTTATCTTATCTTTTTCAAAAATTTTATCTTTTTCAAAATTTGATTTCAAAATATCTTATCTAAACTTCTTATCTTCTTATCTTTTTAAATTTTATTTTAATATCTTTTTCAACTAACTCTTTGACTTTTTGTTTGTTTCTTATCTTTTTCAAAACCACCTAACTACTTTTCCCTCTCTAATTTTCGAAAATATCTCATCCCTTTTCAAAAATTCTTTTGTTTTAAATAAAAGGGCACTCTTGTTGAAATTGATCCAGAACCTGAAAGGACTCTGAAGAGAAAATTAAGAGAAGCTAAGTTACAACAATCTAAAGGTAACCTTTCAAAAACATTAGAACAAGAGAAGGAGATGGCAGCCGAAAATAATAATAATGCAAGGAGAATTCTTGGTGACTTCACAAAGCCAACATTTAGATTTGATGGAAGAAGCATCTCCATTCCTGCCATTGGAGCCAATAACTTTGAGCTGAAACCTCAGCTAGTTGCCTTAATGCAACTAAACTGCAAGTTTTATGGACTTCCATCTGAAGATCCTTATCAGTTTTTAACTGAGTTCTTGCAGATCTGTGAGACTGTAAAGACGAATGGAGTTGATCCTGAAGTCTAGAGACTCATGCTTTTCCCTTTTGCTGTAAGAGACAGAGCTAGAATATGGTTGGATTCACAACCCAAGGATAGCCTGGACTCCTGGGATAAGCTGGTCACTGCCTTCTTGGATAAATTCTTTCCTTCTCAAAAGCTGAGCAAGCTGAGAGTGGATGTTCAAACCTTCAAACAAAAAGATGGTGAATCCCTCTATGAAAATTGGAAAAGATACAAGCAGCTGACCAAAAGATGTCCATCTAACATGTTTTCAAAATGGACCATATTAGATATATTCTATT
>NC_029775.3:83612377-83615506 GCF_000817695.3 Arachis duranensis | reverse complement strand
AATAGGCTGAGCAATAGCAAGCCTTTTCCATCATCTTCTCAGCAACAGACAGAGAATTCTGAACAAAACATTTCTAATTTAGCCAATTTAGTCTCTGATCTGTCAAAGGCCACTTTCAGTTTCATGAGTGAAACAAGATCCTCCATCAGAAATCTGGAGGCACAAGTGGGCTAGCTGAGTAAGAAAGTCATTGAAACTCCTCCCAGTATTCTCCCAAGCAATACAGAAGAGAATCCAAAAAAAGAGTGCAAGGCCATTGATATAATCAATATGGCCGAATGCACAAGGGAAGAGAAGGACGAAAATCTTAGTGAGGAAGACCTCCTGGGACGTCTCTCAAGCAAGAAGGAGTTTCCTATTAAGGATCCAAAGGAATCTGAGGCTCATATAGAGACCATAAAGATTCCATTAAATCTCCTTCTGCTATTCATGAGCTCTGAAGACTATTCTTCCTCTGAAGAGGATGAAGATGTGACTGGAGAGCAAGTTGCTCAATATTTAGGAGCTATCATGAAGCTGAATGCCAAGTTGTGTGGTAATGAGACTTGGAAAAGTGAACTTCCCTTGCTCATTAGTGAACTAGATACCTGGATTCAGTAAATTTTACCTCAAAAGAAACAAGATCCTGGCAAATTCTTAATATCTTGTACCATAGGCACATTGACCTTTGAAAAAGCTCTATGTGATCTGGGGTCAGGGATAAATCTTATGCCACTCTATGTAATGGAGAAGTTGGGAATCATTGAGGTACAACCTGCCTTGTTCTCATTACAATTGGCAGACAAGTCATTGAGACAAGCTTATGGAATAGTAGAGGACGTGTTAGTAAAGGTTGAAGGCCTTTACATCCCTGCTGATTTCATAATCTTAGACACTAGGAAGGAAGAGGATGAATGCATCATCCTTGGAAGACCTTTCCTAGCCACATCAAGAGCTGTGATAGATGTCAACAGAGGTGAATTAGTCCTTCAATTGAATGGGAACTACCTTGTGTTTAAGGCACATAGCCATCTCTCTGTGACAAAAGAGAGTAAGCATGAAGAGCTTCTCTCAGTTTAGAGTCAAGAAGAGCCCCCACAGTCAAACTCTAAGTTTGGTGTTGGGAGGCCACAATCAAACTCTAAGTTTGGTGTTAAGACCCCATATCCAAACTCTAAGTTTGGTGTTGGGACTATACAACATTGACCTGATCACCTTTGTGGCTCCATGAGAGCCACTGTCAAGCTATTGACATTAAAGAAGCGCTTGTTGGGAGGCAACCCAATTTTATTTATCTAATTTTTACTTTATTTTATTCCATTGTTATTTTGTGTTTTATTAAGTACATGATCATGTGAGTCACGAAAAAAATATAAAAAATTAAAAACAGAATCAAAAATAGCAGAAGAAAAATCACACCCTGGAGGAAGCACAGGCTGGCGTTCAACGCCAGTAAAGTGCATTTGGCTGGCGTTCAACGCCAGAAACAAGCAACATCCTGGCGTCTGAACGCCAGAAATGTGCCTAGAGGAAAAGCTGGCCCTGAACGCCAGTAACAAGCATGAAACTGGCGTTCAACGCCCAGAACATGCTTTACATGGGTGTTGAACGCCCAAAAGGTGCATCACTTCGGCGTTTAAACGCCAGAATGGTGTGCAATGGCATTTTACATGCCTATTTGGTGCAGGGATGGAATTCCTTGACACCTCAGGATCTGTGGACCCCACAGAATCCCCACCTAACATATTCCCACCTTACCTCCTAATCCCATTCCACTCTTCCCCAAAACACACTTCCCAACAACTTCAATCCCTTCTGTTTCTCATTCACCACCTACATCTATCCACTCTTCCCCATACACCCCACCTACCTTTAAAATTCAAATTCTCTTTCCCACCCAATCCCACCCATATAGCCGAATACACACATCCCTCAATCTCCTCCATATCTTCTTCTTATTCTTCATCTTTTCTTTCTTCTCTTGCTCGAGGGCGAGCAATTTTCTAAGTTTGGTGTGGTAAAAGCATAGCTTTTTATTTTTCCATAACCATTAATGGCACCTAAGGCCAGAGAAATCTCAAAAAAAAAGAAGAAGAGAAAAAAAAGAGAAGACAAAAGCTTCCACCTCTGAGTCATGGGAGATGGAAAGACTCATGTAAAGGGTTTATAGCTCAATGGTAGAACATTTGACTGCAAATCAAGAGATCCCTAGGATACCTCAGGGGATAAATTGTCCTCCACACAATTATTGGGAGCAACTAAGGATAGGAACACCAAAATTACTAGGGATCATGCAACAGAAGCAAGGAAGAGACATAAAGGAGCTGAAAAAGCACCATTGGACCTTCAAGAGGGCGCCACCCTCACTCAGGTGGATTCATTCCTTGTTCTTATTTCTTTCTGCTTTTCAGTTTTCATGTTGTGTTTATCTATATTTTGTGTCTCTACTTTATGATCATTAGTAGTTAATAACTATGTCTTAAAGTTATGAATAAATTCCATTAATCCCTCACCTCTCTTAAATAAAAAATGTTTTAAATTCAAAAGAACAAGAAGTACATGAATTTCGAATTTATCCTTGTATTTAATTTAACTATATTGATGTGGTGACAATACTTTTTGTTTTCTGAATGAATGCTTTAACAGTGCATATTTTTTGATCTTGTTGTTTATGAATGTTAAAACTGTTGGCTCTTGAAAGAATGATGAACAAAGAGAAATGTTATTGATAATCTGAAAAGTCAGGAAATTGATTCTTGAAGCAAGAAAAAGCAGTGAAAGAACAAGGCTTGCGAACAAAAAAAAAGAGAAAAATGGCAAAAAAATAGAAAGAAAAAGAAAAAGCAAGCAGAAAAAGTCAATATCCCTTAAAACCAAAAGGCAAGGGTAAAAAGGATCCAAGGCTTTGAGCATCAATGGATAGGAGGGCCCAAGGAAATAAAATCCAGGCCTAAGCGGCTAAATCAAGCTGTCCCTAACCATGTGCTTGTGTCATGAAGGTCCAAGTGAAAAGCTTGAGACTGAGTGGTTAAAGTCATGATCCAAAGCAAAAGAGTGTGCTTAGGAGCTCTGGACACCACTAACTGGGGACTCTAGCAAAGCTGAGTCACAATCTGAAAAGGTTCACCCAGTTATGTGTCTGTGGCATTT
>NC_029775.3:83608231-83612319 GCF_000817695.3 Arachis duranensis | reverse complement strand
AACAAAGTGCTTAGGGCCACGGCCAAGACTCATAAGTAGCTGTGTTCAAGAATCAACATACTTAACTAGGAAAGTCAATAACACTATCCGAAATTCTAAGTTTCTAGAGAAGCCAATCATTCTAAACTTCAAAGGAAAAAGTGAGATGCCAAAACTGTTCAGAAGCAAAAAGCTACAAGTCCCGCTCATCTAAGTAGAATTAATATTCATTGATATTTTGGAATTTATAGTATATTCTCTTCTTTTTATCCTTATTGATTTTTAGTTGCTTGGGGACAAGCAACAATTTAAGTTTGGTGTTGTGATGAGCGGATAATTTATACGCTTTTTGGCATTGTTTTTAGGTAGTTTTTAGTAAGTTCAAGCTACTTTTAGGGATGTTTTCATTAGTTTTTATGTTAAATTCACATTTCTGGACTTTACTATATGTTTGTGTGTTTTTCTGTGATTTCAGGTAATTTCTGCCTGAAATTGAGGGACTTGAGCAAAACTCTGAAAAAGGCTGACAAAAAGGACTGCTGATGCTGTTGGAATCTGACCTCTCTGCACTCGAAATAGATTTTCTGGAGCTATAAAACTCCAAATAGCGCGCTCTTAACGGCGTTGGAAAGATACATTCAGAGCTTTCCAGAAATATATAATAGTCTATACTTTATTCGGAAACTGATGACGTAACTTGGCGTTGAACGCCAAGTACATGCTGCTGTCTGGAGTTAAACGCCAGAAAAACGTCATGATCCGGAGTTGAACGCCCAAAACACGTCATAACTCGAAGTTCAACTTCAAGAGAAGCCTTAGCTCGTGGATTGATCAAGCTCAGCCCAAGTATACACCAAGTGGGCCCCGGAAGTGAATTTATGCATCAATTACTTACCTCTGTAAACCCTAGTAGCTAGTTTAGTATAAATAAGACTTTTTACTAGTGTATTAGTCATCTTTTGACCACGTTTCATCTTTGGTCTCACTTTTGTTTTATTCTTCATCTTAAGAGGCCATTGAGCACGTTTTAGGAGGCTGGCCATTTGGCCATGCCTGAACCTTTCACTTATGTATTTTCAACGGTGGAGTTTCTGCACACCATAGATTAAGGGTGTGGAGCTCTGCTGTACCTCAAGTTTCAATACAATTACTATTATTTTCTATTCAATTATCTTTTATTCTTATTCCAAGATATACGTTGCACTTCAACTTGATGAATGTGATGATCCGTGACACTCATCATCATTCTCACCTATGAACACGCGTGACTGACAACCACTTCCGTTCTACTCTAGGACGGGCGCATATCTCTTGGATTCCCCAACAGAATCTTCGTGGTATAAGCTAGATAGATGGCGGCATTCATGGGGATCCGGAAAGTCTAACCTTGTCTGTGGTATTCCGAGTAGGATCCCGGGAATCCGGAAAGTCTAACCTTGTCTGTGGTATTCTGAGTAGGATTCCGGTATTGAATAACTGTGACGAGCTTCAAACTCCTGAAGGCTGGGCATTAGTGACAGACGCAAAAGAATCAAGGGATTCTATTCCAACCTGATTGAGAACCGACAGATGATTAGCCGTGCTGTGACAGAGCATAGGACCATTTTCACTGAGAGGATGGGATGTAGCTATCAACAAGGGTGATGCCTCCAGACGATTAGCCGTGCAGTGACAGCGCATAGGACCATTTTCCCGAGAGGATTAAAAGTAGCCATTGATGATGGTGATGCCCTATATACAGCTTGCCATGGGAAGGAGTAAGAAGGATTGGATGAAAGCAATAAGAAAGTATAGATTCGAAAGGATTCTAGCATCTCCACACGCCTATCTGAAATTCCTACTATTGATTTACATAAGTATTTCTATCCCTTTTTATTTTCTATTTATTATTAATTTTCGAAATCCATAACCATTTAATCTGCCTAACTGAGATTTACAAGGTGACCATAGCTTGCTTCATACCAACAATCTCTGTGGGATCGACCCTTACTAACGTAACGTATTACTTGGATGACCCAGTACACTTGCTGGTTAGTTGAACGGAGTTGTGTCAACACATAGGTGCCATAATAATGATTCCATACAACAACAAAGAATACTACATTGATGTGATCACAATTTCGTCCACCAATTTCCTCTAGCTCTTCCTCGAGGATAGGGGTAGCGTCCTCGATTATAACCCCGATGACCCCTTTGAGGATTACGCCTATATTGCATATTTCGATTACGGAACTCTTGATAGATTTTTATCTATTGAACTCCCAAGGCTTGCGAGCGACTCATCGAAGGAGCAAAATTCCCTTGAGGATTTCAAGAACTCTGTCCTTCCATCCTTCAAGAAGGATTTCTTTGACGAATTTATTCCTTCTTATGAGCCAGCTCTTTCTTTATTCTTTCCTTCTCAGAGATTATTGCGGCCTTAGCATCGAATACAACATTGCATCAAAGACACAAAGAGACATCTCAATCTTTCAATTTTTGCTGTAGAAAAAATTCTAACAATCCTTCGCCCACATTGGGATACACTAATCGCACATTGGCCTCGAAATCCTCCAAAGCATAATCAAATCCATAGGAAGTAAAACCAGCCATGTTAACCCCCAAGAACTGAGGCTCAGCAAAATTTGCGCTAGTGTCGAAAGGATCAGTATTAACCTTCGTGTCTTTTTACTATCATCGAACTTTAGTCTACCTTCCATGATCGCTTCTTGAATCATGTCCCTGAAATGAACACAATTATTAGTTGAATGCTAGTTGCTTGATGAAATTTACAATAAGATTTTTCTTTCAAATCTTTATTGAAAGCAATGTGTTGCTTTCTGGCAAAATCAATTATTTATCCTTAAGCAACACATAAAAAATTTGTTCCGATTTTGAAATATAGAAACTATATTTCTTACTACTCTTATATTTTAAATGACATATTATTAGGTGGGCCTTTCTTTAGTTCAGCCAAATCGACTTCAAGAAAATCATTATTAGATTCTTGACTTGAAAATTCCATTTCAATATATGAGACTTTTTCTTTTCAAGCAAAAGACTTGCCCTTATATTGTTTCTCATTGTTAAACTTCTCCTTTTCTTTTTGAAGGAGTTCTATCTGATGAACCTTTCAGCTAAATGAGCCAAATCAGGTATATGTACATTAAGTAATTTTTGTCGCATATATAAACCCAATCCCATAGTTGCCATTTTTACCACCTCGCTTTCAGGAAGTTAAACATAACAACGACTTTGAGCATTTTTAAAGCGAATCATGAAATCATCGATTGATTCTTTATCACCATGCTTTAAAGCAACCAAATCAGTAATTGTTACATTCAATTCACTTCTATAAAATTGAGCATGAAAATTAATTTCCAACTGTACCCAAGTCACAATCGAATTAGACATTAAATTTGAAAATCAAGTAAAAGCATTCTTCGTTAAGGAAGAAGCAAAAAATTTCATTTTCAAATTTTCATCATTCGCCAAATTGTCTAATTCGACCATGTATCGGGTAATATGCTCAGTAATCGATTCTTTAGCTTCCTCTGCAAATTTTGTTACTATTTTAGGTTTTTTTACACCTTTGGGTACCGTTGCTGACTGTACTATAGCAGGGAAAGCAAACTCTAAATCTTCTTGATTTCCCCAATGTTATGTCAATCAGCCTTATTATAATCAATAATTTGAGTGATTCTTTTGACATGTTGATGAGCGGATAATTTATACGCTTTTTAGCATTGTTTTTAGGTAGTTTTTAGTAAGTTCAAGCTACTTTTAGGGATGTTTTCATTAGTTTTTATGTTAAATTCACATTTCTGGACTTTACTATGAGTTTGTGTGTTTTTCTGTGATTTCAGGTAATTTCTGGCTGAAATTGAGGGATTTGAGCAAAACTCTGAAAAAGGCTGATAAAAGGACTGCTGATGCTGTTGGAATCTGACCTCCCTGCACTCGAAATGGATTTTCTGGAGCTACAGAACTCTAATTGGCGCGCTCTCAATGGCGTTGCAAAGTAGACATCTAGAGCTTTCCAGAAATATATAATAGTCCATACTTTATTTGGAAATTGACGACGTAACTTGGCGTTGAACGCCAAGTACATGCTGCTGTCTGGAGTTAAA
>NC_029775.3:83603842-83607947 GCF_000817695.3 Arachis duranensis | reverse complement strand
TTTTCACTGAGAGGATGGGATGTAGCCATTGACAACGGTGATGCCCTACATACAGCTTGCCATGGAAGGGAGTAGGAAGGATTGGATGAATGTAATAAGAAAATAGAGATACGAGAGGAGCACAGCATCTTCACACACTTATCTGAAATTCCCACCATTGCTTTACATAAGTATTTCTATCCCTTTTTATTTTCTATTTATTTATTAATTTTCGAACCCCATAACTATTTAATCTGCCTAACTGAGATTTACAAGGTGACCATAGCTTGCTTCATACCAACAATCTCTATGGGATCGACCCTTACTCACGTAAGGTATTACTTGGATGACCCAGTACACTTGCTGGTTAAGTTGAACGGAGTTGTGTCCACACATAGTTGAAAAAGCAATGAATTTTACAAAATACAATAACAAAGGAATCACAATTTTGTCCACCAAGTTTTTGGCGCCGTTGCCGGGGATTGTTCGAGTATGGACAACTGACAGTTCATCTTGTTGCTCAGATTAGGTAATTTTCTTTTCAAAAAAAACTTTTTCAAAATTTTTCTTTTCTTTTTCGTCTTTTTTTTCAAACTTTATTTTCGAAAAATATAATAAAAATACAAAAAAATTTTAGAAAATCATAAAAATAAAAAATATTTTGTGTTTCTTGTTTGAGTCTTGTGTTAATTTTTAAGTTTGGTGTCAATTGCATGCTTAAAAATTTTTCTTGCATTTTTCGAAAAATACATGCATTCATAGTGTTCTTCATGATCTTCAAGTTGTTCTTGACAAGTCTTCTTGTTTGATCTTCATGTTTTCTTGTTTTGTGTTGTTTGTCGTTATTCATATGCATTTTTCGTTTGTTAGAGTCCATGCATTAAAGATTTCTAAGTTTGGTGTCTTGCATGTTTTCTTTGCATAAAAATTTTTTCAAAATTATGTTCTTGATGTTCATCATGATCTTCAAAGTGTTCTTGGTGTTCATATTGACATTCATAGTGTTCTTGCATGCAGTAAGTGTTTTGATCCAAAATTTTCATGTTTTGGGTCATGATTGTGTTTTTTCACTCTCATCTGAAAAATTTCAAAAATCAAAAAAATATCTTTTCTTTATTTCCCTCCAAATTTTCGAAATTTTGGGTTGACTTGGTCAAAAATTTTTAAAATTAGTGGTTTCTTACAAGTCAAGTCAAAATTTCAATTTTAAAAATCTTATCTTTTCAAAAATCTTTTTTAAAAATTATATCTTTTTCATTTTTTTTCTATTTTTCGAAAACTTCAAAAATCCTTTTCAAAATATTTTTCAAAATCTTTTTCTTATCTTTATATCATATTTTCGAAAATTAGCTAACAATTAATGTGATTGGTTCAAAAATTTGAAGTTTGTTACTTTCTTGTTAAGAAAGGTTCAATCTTTAAATTTTAGAATCTTATCTTGTAGTTTCTTGTTAGTTAAGTCATTTTAAAAATTAAATCTTTTTCAAATATATCTTTTTATCTTTTATCTTATCTTTTTCAAAAATTTTATCTTTTTTTAAAATTTGATTTCAAAATATCTTATCTAACTTCTTATCTTCTTATCTTTTTCAAATTTGATTTTAATATCGTTTTCAACTAACTCTTTGACTTCTTGTTTGTTTCTTATCTTTTTCAAAACCACCTAACTATTTTCCCCTCTCTAATTTTCGAAAATATCTCATCTCTTTTTCAAAAATTCTTTTGTTTTAAATTTTAATTTTAATCTTATCTTATCTCTAATTTTCGAAAATTACTAACCCCTTTTTCAAAATTGTTTTCGAAATTCTCCCTCTCTTTTCTTATTCTATTTAATTATTCAATTACTAACACTTCTCTTCACCCCTCTCCACCTAATATCCGAATCCCCTCTTCTACTTTCTTCTCTCTTTTCTTTCTTTTTCTACTAACATAAAGGAATCTCTATACTGTGACATAGAGGATTCCTCTTTCTTTTCTTGTTTTATTCTCTTTCATATGAGCAGGAACAAGGATAAAGGCACTCTTGTTGAAATTGATCCAGAACCTGAAAGGACTCTGACGAGAAAATTAAGAGAAGCTAAATTACAACAATCCAGAAACAATCTTTCAGAAATTTTCGAACAAGAAAAGGAGATGGCAGCCGAAAATAATAATAATAATGCAAGGAGAATGCTTGGTGACTTCACAAAACCAACGTCCAAGTTTGATGGAAGAAGCATCTCCATTCCTGCCATTGGAGCCAATAATTTTGAGCTGAAACCTCAGCTAGTTGCCTTAATGCAACAAAACTGTAAGTTTTATGGACTTCCATCTGAAGATCCTTATCAGTTTTTAACTGAGTTCTTGCAGATCTGTGAGATTGTAAAGACGAATGGAGTTGATCCTGAAGTCTACAGACTCATGCTTTTCCCCTTTGCTGTAAGAGACAGAGCTAGAATATGGTTGGATTCATAACCCAAGGATAGCCTGGACTCCTGGGATAAGCTGGTCACTGCCTTCTTGGATAAATTCTTTCCTCCTCAAAAGCTGAGCAAGCTGAGACTGGATGTTCAAACCTTCAAACAAAAAGATGGTGAATCCCTCTATGAAGCTTGGAAAAGATACAAGCAGCTGACCAAAAGATGTCCATCTGACATGTTTTCAGAATGGACCATATTAGATATATTCTATTATGGTCTATCTGAATTTTTGAAAATATCATTGGACCATTCTGCAGGTGGATCTATTCACCTAAAGAAAATGCCTGAAGAGGCTCAGAACTCATTGACATGGTTGCAAACAACCAATTCATGTACACCTCTGAGAGGAATTCCGTGAATAATGGGATACCTCAGAAGAAAGGAGTTCTTGAAATTGATGCTCCGAATGCCATATTGGCTCAGAACAAAGTGTTGACTCAGCAGGTCAACATGATCTCTCAAAGTCTGAATTGATGGCAACAGGCATCCAACAGTACTAAAGAGGCAGCTTCTGAAGAAGCTTATGATCCTGAGAACCCTGCCATGACAGAGGTTAATTACATGGGTGAACCTTTTGGAAACACCTATAACTCATCATGGAGAAATCATCCAAATTTCTCATGGAAGGATCAACAAAAGCCTCAACAAGGCTTTAACAATGGTGAACGCAATAGGTTGAGCAATAGCAAGCCATATCCATCATCTTCTCAGCAACAGACAGAGAATTCTGAACAAAACACTTCTAATTTAGCCAATCTAGTCTCTGATCTGTCTAAGGCCACTTTCAGTTTCATGAATGAAACAAGATCCTCCATCAAAAATCTGGAGGCACAAGTGGGCCAGCTGAGTAAGAAAGTCATTGAAACTCCTCCCAGTATTCTCCCAAGCAATACAGAAGAAAATCCAAAAGGAGAGTGCAAGGCCATTGATGTGATCAAATTGGCCGAATGCACAAGGGAGGAGGAGGACGAAAATCCTAGTGAGGAAGACCTCCTGGGACGTCCCTCAAGCAAGAAGGAATTTCCTATTAAGGATCCAAGGGAATCTGAGGCTCATATAGAGACCATAGAGATTCTATTAAATCTCCTTCTGCTATTCATGAGCTCTAAAGACTATTCTTTCTCTGAAGAGGATGAAGATGTGACTGGAGAGCAAGTTGCTCAATATTTAGGAGCTATCATGAAGCTGAATGCCAAGTTGTTTGGTAATGAGACTTGGAAAAGTGAACCTCCCTTACTCATTAATGAACTAGATACCTGGATTCAGCAAACTCTACCTCAAAAGAAACAAGATCCTGGCAAGTTTTTAATACCTTGTACCATAGGCACCATGACCTTTGAAAAGGCTCTATGTGATCTAGGATCAGGGATAAATCTTATGCCACTCTCTGTAATGGAGAAGCTGGGGATCATTGAGGTACAACCTGCCCAGTTCTCATTACAATTGGCAGACAAGTCATTGAGATAAGCTTATGGAATAGTGGAGGACGTGTTAGTAAAGGTTGAAGGCCTTTACATCCCTGTTGATTTCATAATCCTAGACACTAGGAAGGAAGAGGATGAATGCATCATCCTTGGAAGGCCTTTCCTAGCCACAGCAGAAGCTGTGATAGATGTCAACAGAGGTGAACTAGTCCTTCAATTGAATGGGGACTACCTTGTGTTTAA
>NC_029775.3:83600986-83603683 GCF_000817695.3 Arachis duranensis | reverse complement strand
CTATTGACATTAAAGAAGCGCTTGTTGGGAGGCAACCCAATTTTATTTATCTAATTTTTATTTTATTTTATTTTATTATTAATTTGTGTTTTATTAGGTGCATGATCATGAGGAGTCACGAAAAAAAACATAAAAATTAAAAACAGAATCAAAAACAGCAGAAGAAAAAAATTCACACCCTGGAGGACGCACAGGCTGGCGTTCAACGCCAGTAAGATGCATCTGGCCGGCGTTCAATGCCAGAACAGAGCATCATTCTGGTGCGGCGTTCAACGCCAGAACAGAGCATCATTCTGGCGCTGAACGCTAGAAACAAGCTACATTCTGGCGCTGAACGCCAGGAATGTGCCTAGAGAAGAAAAGCTGGCGCTGAACGCCAGTAACAAGCATGAAACTGGCGTTCAACGCCCAGAACATGCTTCACATGGGCGTTGAACGCCCAGAACGTGCATCATCTCGGCGTTTAAACGCCAGAATGGTGTGCAAAGGCATTTTACATGCCTATTTGGTGCAGGGATGGAATTCCTTGACACCTCAGGATCTGTGGACCCCACAGGATCACCTCAGGATCTGTGGATCCCACAGGATCCCCACCTACTATATTCCCACCTTACCTCCTAATCCTATTTTTGTGATTTGTATTTCCCATGTCACACTTCCCAATACTCTTCACCAATCACCTCAATTCCTCTTCCCAATCACCCCCTTCACCACTCAAATCCATCCACTCTTCCCTATAAACCCCACCTACCTTCCAAAATTCAAAACCATTTTCCCACCCATTCCCACCCTAAATGGCCAAACATACACCCCCCTCTCCCTATATATACCCTTCCATTCTACTTCATTTTCACACAACACAACCCCCTCTTCTTTACCTTGGCCGAACCCACATCTTTCCCTCTCTACCATATTCTCTTCTTCTTCTTCTTCTCTTCTTTCTTCTATTGGTCGAGGACGAGCAATATTTTAAGTTTGGTGTGGTCAAAGAATAATCTTTTTTGTTTTCCACTACCATCAATGGCACCTAAGGCCGGAAAAGGAAAAGGGAAGACAAAAGCTTCCACCTCCGAGTCATGGGAGATGGAAAGATTCATCTCCAAGAGCCATCAAGACCACTTCTATGATGTCATGGCAAAGAAGAAGGTGATCCCTGAGGTCCCTTTCAAGCTCAAGAAAAATGAGTATCCAGAGATCCGACATGAGATCCGAAGAAGAGGTTGGGAAGTCTTAACCAACCCCATGCAACAAGTCGGAATCTTAATGGTTCAAGAGTTCTATGCCAATGCATGGATCACTAGGAACCATGATCAAAGTATGAACCCGAATCCAAAGAATTATCTCACAATGGTTCGGGGGAAATACTTAGATTTTAGTCCGGAAAATGTGAGGTTGGCGTTTCACTTGCCCATGATGCAAGAAGATGAATGTCCCTACACTAGAATGGTCAACTTTAATCAAAGGTTGGACCAAGTCCTAATGGACATATGTGAGCCCAATGGAAGAGAGATTTCAAAGGCAAGCCAGTTCAACTGAGAAGGCTTGACCTCAAACCCATGGCTAGAGGATGGTTAGAGTTCATCCAACGCTCTATCATTCCTACTAGCAACCGATCTGAAGTTACTGTGGATCGGGCCATCATGATTCATAGCATCATGATTGGAGAGGATGTAGAAGTTCATGAGGTCATCTCCAATGAAATCTACAAAATAGCCGACAAGTCCTCCACCATGGCACGACTAGCTTTTCCTCACCTTATTTGCCATCTATGTTACTCAGTTGGAGTTATCATATAAGGAGACATCTCCATTGAAGAGGATAAGCCCATCACCAAGAAGAGGATGGAGCAAGCAAGAGAGATCCTTCACGGTTCTCAAGAGATGCATGAGGAAGCTCATCATCAACAAATCCCTGAGATGCCTCAAGGGATGCACTTTCCTCCTAACAACTATTGGGAGCAACTCAACACCTCCTTAAAAGATTTGAGCCACAATATGGAACAATTAAGGGTGGAACATCATGAGCACTCCATCATTCTCCAAGAAATAAGAAAAGATCAAAGAGCAATGAGGGAGGAGCAACAAAGGCAAGGAAGGGACATAGAAGAGCTTAAGGACATCGTTGGTCCTTCAAGATGAAGACGCCACTAAGGTGGTTTCATTCCTTGTTTTTATTTCTTTCTGTTTTCGGTTTTTAATGTTGTGTTTATCTATGTTTTGTGTCTCTACTTCATGATCATTAATATGTAGTAACCATGTCTTAAAGATATGAATAAATTCCATTAATCATTCACCTTTCTTAAATGAAAAATGTTTTAATTCAAAAGAACAAGAAGTACATGAATTTCAAATTTATCATTGAATTTAATTTAATTATATTGATGTGGTGACAATACTTTTTGTTTTCTGAGTGAATGCTTGAACAGTGCATATTTTTGATCTTGTTGTTTATGAGTGTTAAAATTGTTGGCTCTTGAAAGAATGATGAACAAAGAGAAATGTTATTGATGATCTGAAAAATCATAAAATTGATTCTTGAAGCAAGAAAAAGCAGTGAAAAAGCAAAAGCTTGCGAAAAAAATAGGCGAAAAAAATAGAGAAAAAGAAAAAGCAAGCAGAAAAAGCCAATAGCCCTTAAAACCAAAAGGCAAGGGTAAAAAGGATCCAAGGCTTTGAGCATCAATGGATAGGAGGGCCC
>NC_029775.3:83600312-83600845 GCF_000817695.3 Arachis duranensis | reverse complement strand
CTGGAAAACAAAATGCTTAGGGCCACGGCCAAGACTCATAAAAGTAGCTGTGTTCAAGAATCAACATACTTAATTAGGAGAATCAATAACACTATCTAAAATTCTAAGTTCCTAGAGAAGCCAATCATTCTAAACTTCAAAGGAAAAAGTGAGATGTCAAAACTGTTCAGAAGCAAAAAGCTACAAGTCCCGCTCATCTAATTAGAATTAATATTCATTGATAATTTGGAATTTATAGGATATTTTCTTCTTTTTATCCTAATTGATTTTCAGTTGCTTGGGGACAAGCAACATGAAAAAGGCTGACAAAAAGGACTGCTGATGCTGTTGGAATCTGACCTCCCTGCACTCGAAATGGATTTTCTGGAGCTACACAACTCCAAATGGCGCGCTCTCAACTGCGTTGAAAAGTAGACATTCAGAGCTTTCCAGCAATATATAATAGTCCATACTTTATTCGAGAATTGACGACGTAACTTGGCATTGAACGCCAAGTACATGCTGTTGTCTAGAGTTAAACGCCAGAAACACGA
>NC_029775.3:83597516-83600277 GCF_000817695.3 Arachis duranensis | reverse complement strand
GGAGTTGAACGCCCAAAACACGTCATAACTTGGAGTTCAACTCCAAGAGAAGTCTCAGCTCGTGGATAGATCAAGCTCAGCCCAAGCATACACCAAGTGGGCCCCGGAAGTGGATTTATGCATCAATTACTTACTCATGTAAACCCTAGTAGCTAGTCTAGTATAAATAGGATAAGTTACTATTGTATTAGACATCTTTTGACAGTTTAATCTTTTGACTTTGTAGTCTTTGATCATTCGGTCTCTTGATCATCAAGGGGGCTGGCCATTCGGCCATGCCTGAACCTTTCACTTATGTATTTTCAACGGTGGAGTTTCTGCACACCATAGATTAAGGGTGTGGAGCTCTGCTGTACCTCAAGTTTCAATACAATTATTATTACTTTCTATTCAATTCTCTTCTATCCTTATTCCAAGATATACGTTGCACTTCAACTTGATGAATGTGATGATCCATGACACCCATCATCATTCTCACATATGAGCGCGCGTGATTGACAACCACTTCCGTTCTACTCTAGGCCGGGCACATATCTCTTAGATTCCCCAACAGAATCTTCGTGGTATAAGCTTGATAGATGGCGGCATTCATGAGGATCCGGAAAGTCTAAACCTTGTCTATGGTATTCCGAGTAGGATTCTGGGATTGAATGACTGTGACGAGCTTCAAACTCCTGAAGGCTGGGCGTGATGACAAGCGCAAAAGAATCAAAGGATTCTATTCCAACCTGATTGAGAACCGACAGATGATTAGCCGTGCTGTGACAGAGCATAGGACCATTTTCACTGAGAGGATGGGATGTAGCCATTGACAACGGTGATGCCCTACATACAACTTGCCAGGGAAAGGAGTAAGAAGGATTGGATGAAAGCAATAAGAATGTAGAGATTTGAAAGGATTCTAGCATCTCCACACACCTATCTGAAATTCTCACTATTGATTTACATAAGTATTTCTATCCCTTTTTATTTTCTATTTATTATTAATTTTCGAAACCCATAACCATTTAATCTGCTTAACTGAGATTTACAAGGTGACCATAGCTTGCTTCATACCAACAATCTCTGTGGGATCGACCTTTACTCATGTAAGGTTTATTACTTGGACGACCCAGTACACTTGCTGGTTAGTTGAACGAGATTGTGGAAAGAAAGTGCTGAGTTAATGTTTTTATGCACATGCCAAAGAGCCATTATTGTTGATCACAATTTCGTCCACCAGTAACCTTAGCTCTCAATCCTTGCCAAGAGGTTTCTTAGCACTTGAATTTCCCTTTCTTTTGATCAATTGCCTTTAATTGCTTTGAACATTTAGTTATTATTTGCTTCTTGAATTCCATGCATGCTTGTTTTATTTCTTGCTATTTACATTCCTTGCCTCTTGCCATCAAACCCCATTTCCCCTAATAGCCAATAACTGAGCATTTCATTGCAACTCATAGGGAAGACGACCCGGGACTTAAAACTCTAGGTTTATATTTGTTTTGAATTGTGACATCTTTGAATTTTAAATTTGATTGAGAGGACCCATTGCCAATTTGGACTATACTTGCAACGGAAGAAATTCCGTTTTATCTAAATTTCGAATTGGCATAATTCTGCAACTATCAAATTTTTGGCGCCGTTGCCGAGGAGTTACAATGGTGTTATGTTATTGGCTATTGTAAATATGTTAATATGTAAATAGCTTGCTTTTTGGTTGTCTTTTGTTTTTGTTAATGGTTAGGATTGGGATCCCAGAGGACATTGGAAATTCAAGTATTGGTGGGGAAGTCAAGCACAAGCCAGCATAGTAAGGGCTCTCCCAATTATCTAACTTAAAGACAATAAATAAAAGTGCTAGGTGGGAGACACCCCCACCTTGGTAACATCTTTCTAACTCTCTCTCTCCTTTAGCATTTGTTTGTTGAATTTTTGCTTCTTTTAGTTAACTTAGTTTGGTAGAACTTTTGTGTTGATCTTGTATTTTGAGGGTAGAATAAGTTTTGAGGTTGGAAAAGCTATTTTGGATGTCATGTTTGGTGCCTTAGAACACTAAATTTTTTTTAGAAAAACAGAGCATGTGCGCGCGCACACACCTGTGCGTACGCACACCTCCCCAAAATCTGCATTCTATGCGCACACATTCAAATGTGCGTACGCACACTCCTTTGCATAGCCCCTGTTGGGAGTGCTCGCACACCTTGTGCGTTCGTGTTCCCCTCTTTTTACCTCTCGTGCGTACGCACGGACCTGTGTGCGTACGCACAGATGGCGAATCAGGCATTAAATTTTGACGTTTCATATTCTTAAAAAAAATTAGAAAAATAAAATAAAATAAAATAAAATTTGGACTTTTTTTTGTGTGGGCACAGGTGGTGCACGAAATTGCAATCACACTTTTGCAATCCCGCACAACTAACCAGCAAGTGTACTGGGTCGTCCAAGTAATACCTTGCGTGAGCAAGGGTCGATCCCACAGAGATTGTCGGCTTGAAGCAAGCTATGGTTATCTTGTAAATCTTAGTCAGGATATCAGAAATTATCAGGATTGATTGTGAAAAGCAAAAGAACATGAAATGATTACTTGTTTTGCAGTAATGGAGAATAGGTTGAGGTTTTGGAGATGCTCCATCTTCTGAATCTCTGCTTTCCTACTGTCTTCTTCTTCAAACACGCAAGTCTCCTTCCATGGCAAGATGTATGTAGGGTTTCACCGTTGTCAATGGATACCTCCCATCCTCTCAGTGAAAGCGATTGCATATGCTCTGTCACAGCATAG
>NC_029775.3:83595905-83596996 GCF_000817695.3 Arachis duranensis | reverse complement strand
AGACTTTGAGCGCCGGTTTGGGCCATCAAATCTTGGGCAAAGTATGGACTATCATATATTGCTGGAAAGCCCAGGATGTCTGGTTTCCAACGCCGTTGAGAGCGCGCCAATTGGGCTTCTGTAGCTCCAGAAAATCTGCTTCGGATGCAGGGAGGTCAGAATCCAACAGCATCTGCAGTCCTTTTTGGTCTCGGAATCAGATTTTTGCTCAGGACCCTTAATTTCAGCCAGAAAATACCTGAAATCACAGAAAAACACACAAACTCATAGTAAAGTCCAGAAAAGTGNGGACCCTAAATTTCAGCCAGAAAATACCTGAAATCACAGAAAAACACACAAACTCATAGTAAAGTCCAGAAAAGTGAATTTTAGCTAAAAACTAATAAAAATATACTAAAAACTAACTAGATTACACTAAAAACATACTGAAAACAATGCCAAAAAGCATACAAATTATCCGCTCATCAACAGGCCTATGCGTAGGTACATTTCAATTCAAGGCCCCTGCCCGAGGCGTTCACGCACATAGTACGAACGCACAATCTCTACAATTTTTCCCATCACACGTACGCGTCCTTCACGCGTATGCGTCTGATGAGCGGATAATTTGTACGCTTTTTGGCATTGTTTTTAGTATGTTTTTAGTATGATCTAGTTAGTTTTTAGTATATTTTTATTAGTTTTTAGTTAAAATTCACTTTTCTGGACTTTACTATGAGTTTGTGTGTTTTTCTGTGATTTCAGGTATTTTCTGGCTGAAATTGAGGGACCTGAGCAAAAATCTGATTCAGAGACTGAAAAGGACTGCAGATGCTGTTGGATTCTGACCTCCCTGCACTCGAAGTAGATTTTCTGGAGCTACAGAAGCCCAATTGGTGCGCACTCAACAGCATTGGAAAGTAGACATCCTGGGCTTTCCACCAATATATGATAGTCTATACTTTGTCCAAGATTTGATGGCCCAAACCGGTAATCAAAGTCACCCTCAGAATTCCAAGCGTTAAACGCCGGAACTGGCACAAGAATGGGAGTTAAACGCCCAAACTGGCACCAAAGCTGGCGTTTAACTCCAAGAAGAGTCTCTACAAGAA
>NC_029775.3:83593668-83594426 GCF_000817695.3 Arachis duranensis | reverse complement strand
ATTATTAAAAATCCAAAAATATTTTTAATTTGTGTCTTTTCAAGTCAATAATGCAGAGAATTGAAGATTCAGAACATACAACAGAGAAATTACACAGAAAAAGCTGGGCGTTCAAAATGCCCAGTAAAGAAGACAGACTGGCGTTTAAACGCCAGCCAGGGTGCCTGGCTGGGTGTTTAACGCCCAAAAGGGTAGTAGTTTGGGCGTTAAACGCCAGAATGTGCACCATTCTGGGCGTTTAACGCCAGGATGGCACAAGAGGGAAGATTCTGTTTTTAATTCAGATTTTTTTCAGGTTTTCAAAATTTTTCAAAATCAAATCTTTTTCAAATCATATCTTTTCAATCATGTGTTTTCAAAATCAATTTCTTTCCTTTTTCAAAGATACTTGCTATCAATTAATAATTTGATTCAACATTTCAAGTATGTTGCCTTTTCTGTTGAGAAAGGTTTAAATGTTTGAATCATATCTTTTCTTGTTAGCCAAGTTATTAATTTTCAAAATCAAATCTTTTTAAAATGTTTTTCAAATCATATCTTCTCAATCACATCTTTTTTTTTAAAAACAAATCATATCTTCTTAACCACATCTTTTTCAAATAAGTTTTCAATCAAATCTTTTTGATTTCTAATTTCAAATTCTTTTTCAAAAATCATTTGATTTCTTTCCCACTTTTATTTTCGAAAATCAATTAGTGTTTTTCAAAATGTTTTCAAAATCTTTTACTTAATTTTCGAAAATTTCTTCCCCTCTTCTT
>NC_029775.3:83593208-83593508 GCF_000817695.3 Arachis duranensis | reverse complement strand
CATAGAGGATTCCACATTTTCTTGTTCTCTTCTCTTTCATATGAGCAGGAGCAAAGACAAAAGCATTCTTGTTGAGGCTGAACCTGAACCTGAAAGGACCTTGAAGCAAAAACTAAGAGAAGCTAAGGCACAACTCTCTGTAGAGGACCTAACAGAAATCTTCAAAGAAGAGGAACACATGGCAGCCGAAAACAATAACAATGCCAACAATGCAAGGAAGGTGCTGGGTGACTTTACTGCACCTACTCCCAACTTCTATGGGAGAAGCATCTCTATCCCTGCCATTGGAGCAAACAACTA
>NC_029775.3:83592764-83592987 GCF_000817695.3 Arachis duranensis | reverse complement strand
ATGGTTGGACTCACAACCTAAAGAAAGCCTGAACTCTTGGGAAAAGCTAGTCAATACCTTCTTGGCAAAGTTCTTTCCACCTCAAAAAATTGAGTAAGCTTAGAGTGGAAGTCCAGACCTTCAGACAGAAGGAAGGAGAATCCCTCTATGAGGCTTGGGAAAGATACAAACCATTAATCAGAAAGTGTCCCTCTGATATGCTTTCTGAATGGAGCATCATAGA
>NC_029775.3:83589337-83591097 GCF_000817695.3 Arachis duranensis | reverse complement strand
TCAAACTCTAAGTTTGGTGTTGGGAGGCCACAACCAACTTCTAAGTTTGGTGTTGAACCCCCACGTTCAAACTCTAAGTTTGGTGTTGGGAGGTTCCAACATGGCTCTGAGCATTTCTGAGGCTCCATGAGAGCCCACTGTCAAGCTACTGACATTAAAGAAGCGCTTGTTGGGAGGCAACCCAATGTTTTATAATTAACTATTTTTTTTGTTATTTTATGTTTTTTGTAGGTTGATGATCATGAGAAGTCACAAAATCAATGGAAAAAGCAAAAACAGAAAGAAAAACGGCACACCCTGGAGGAGAGCGTGCTGGCGTTTAAACGCCAGTAAGGCTAGCTGTTGGGCGTTTAACGCCCAGTCTGGCATCATTCTGGGCGTTTAACGCCAGAAAGGGGCACCAGACTGGCGTTAAACGCAAGAAAAGGGCAAGAAGCTGGCGTTAAATGCCAGAAATGGGCACCAGCCCGGCGTTTAACGCCAGAATTGGCTAAAAACGCAATTTTGCTTGCCATTAGGTGCAGGGATGACTTTTCCTTGACACCTCAGGATCTGTGGACCCCACAGGATCCCCACCTACCCCACCACTCTCTCTCTTCTTCACCCATTCACCAATCACCTCAACACCTCTTCCCCAAAAACCCTTCACCTATCAAATCCCATCTTTCTCTTCACCACTCACATCCATCCTTCATAAAACCCCACCTACCTCACCATTCAAATTCAAACCACTTTCCCTCCCAAACCCACCCTCACTTGACCGAACCCTACCCCTCCCCCACTCCTATATAAACCCTTCTTCACTCCTTCATTTTCACACAACCTAAACACCACTTCTCCCCTTTTTGGCCGAACACAAAGCCATACCCTTCTTCCTCATTTCTTCTTCTTCTACTCTCTTCTTTCTTCTTTTGCTCGAGGACGAGCAAAACTTTTAAGTTTGGTGTGGTAAAAGCATTGCTTTTTGTTTTTTCATAACCATTTATGGCATCCAAGGCCGAAGAAACATTGCTTTTTGTTTTTCCATAACCATTGATGGCATCCAAGGCTGGAGAAACCTCTAGAAAGAGGAAAGGGAAGGCAAGAGCTTCTACCTCCGAGTCATGGGAGATGGAAAAATTTATCTCAAAGGTCCATCAAGACCACTTCTATGAAGTTATGGCCAAGAAGAAGGTGATTCCTGAGGTCCCTTTCATGCTCAAAAGGAATGAGTATCCAGAAATCCCACATGAGAGTCGAAGAAGAGGTTGGGAAGTTCTCACCAACCCCATTCAACAAGTTAGAATCTTAATGGTTCAAGAGTTCTATGCCAATGCATGGATCACCAAGAACCATGATCAAAGTGAGAACCCGGATCCAAAGAATTGGCTTACTATGGTTCGGGGGAAATACTTGGATTTTAGTCCGGAAAATGTAAGGTTGGCATTCAACTTGCCCATGATGCAAGGAGATGAACATCCTTACACTAGAAGGGTCAACTTTGATCAAAGGTTGGACCAAGTCCTCACAGACATTTATGAAAAGGGCGCCCAATGGAAGAGAGATTCAAGAGGAAAGCCGGTTCAACTGAGAAGGCATGACCTTAAGCGTGTGGCTAGAGGATGGTTGGAGTTTATACAACGCTCAATCATTCCCACTAGCAACCGGTCCGAACTTACCATAGACCGAGCTATCATGATTCATAGCATCATGATTGGAGAAGAAATAGAAGCTCATGAGGTGATATCCCAAGAACTTTATAAGGTGGCGGACAAGTCCTC
>NC_029775.3:83588071-83589028 GCF_000817695.3 Arachis duranensis | reverse complement strand
CAACAAAGACAAGGAAGAGACATTGAGGAGCTCAAGCACTCCATAGGATCTTCAAGAGGAAGAACAAGCCGCCATCACTAAGGTGGACCCGTTCTTTAATTTCCTTGTTCTTTATTTTGCTGTTTTTCGAATTTTAGTGCTTATGTTTATCTATATTTGTGTCTTGTGATCATTAGTGTCTTATTGTCTATGCCTTAAAGTTATGAATGTCCTATGAATCCATCACCTCTCTTAAATGAAAAATTTTCTTAATTGAAAAAGAGAAGAATTACATGAATTTTGAATTTTATAACAGTTTGATTATCTTGATGTGGTGGCAATACTTTTGTTTTCTGAATGTATGCTTAAACAGTGCATATGTCTTTTGAATTTGTGGTTCATGAATGTTGGCTCTTAAAAGAATGATGAAAAAGGAGAAATGTTACTGAGGATCTGAAAAATCATAAAAATGATTCTTGAAGCAAGAAAAAGCAGTGAATACAAAAAAAAGAGATTTTCGAAAAAAAAAAGAGAAAAAGAAAAAGAAAGAGAAAAAGAAAGAAAAAGAAAGAAATAAAGTTGTGATCCAAGGCAAAAAGAGTGTGGTTAAGAACCCTGGACACCTCTAATTGGGGACTCTAGCAAAGCTGAGTCACAATCTGAAAAGGTTCACCCAATTATGTGTCTGTGGCATGTATGTATCCGGTGGTAAGACTGGAAGACAGAGTGCTTTGGGCCACAGCCAAGACTCAATAAGTAGCTATGTTCAAGAATCATCATACTTAACTAGGAGTTCAGAGACTGAAAAGGACTGCAGATGCTGTTGGATTCTGACCTCCCTGCACTCGAAGTGGATTTTCTTGAGCTACAGAAGTCCAGTTGTCGCGCTCTCAACGGCGTTGGAAAGTAGACATCCTGGGCTTTTCAGCAATATATGATAGTCCATACTTTGCCCAAGATTTGATGGCCCAAACCGGC
>NC_029775.3:83586967-83587971 GCF_000817695.3 Arachis duranensis | reverse complement strand
ATGGGAGTTAAACGCCCAAACTGGCATAAAAGCTGGCGTTTAACTCCAAGAAGAGTCTCTACACGAAAATGCTTCATTGCTCAGCCCAAGCACACACCAAGTGGGCCCGGAAGTGGATTTTTATGTCATTTACTCATCTCTGTAAACCCTAGGCTACTAGTTCTCTATAAGTAGGACCTTTTACTATTGTATTTTCATCTTTGGACATCTAGTTCTTAGATCATTGGGAGGCTGGACATTCGGCCATGCCTAGACCTTGTACTTATGTATTTTCAATGGTGGAGTTTCTACACACCATAGATTAAGGTGTGGAGCTCTGCTGTACCTCGAGTATTAATGCAATTACTATTGTTCTTCTATTCAATTCCGCTTGTTCTTTGTCTAAGATACCACTTGTTCTTCAACATGATGAATGTGATGATCCGTGACACTCATCATCATTCTCACCTATGAACGTGTGCCTGATAACCACCTCCGTTCTACCTTAGATTGAGTGGATATCTCTTGGATTCCTGATACACGATGCATGGTTGATCGCCTGACAACCGAGCGCTCGCCTGACAAACGAGCCAGCCATTCCGTGAGATCAGAGTCTTCGTGGTATAGGCTAGAACTGATGGTGGCATTCAAGAGAATCCGGAAGGCCTAACCTTGTCTGTGGTATTCTGAGTAGGATTCAATGATTGAATGACTGTGACGTGCTTAAAACTCCTGAGGGCGGGGCGTTAGTGACAGACGCAAAAGAATCACTGGACTCTATTCCGGCCTGATCTAGAACCGACAGATGGATAGCCGTGCCGTGACAGGGTGCGTTGAACATTTCCAATGAGAGGATGGGAGGTAGCCACTGACAACGGTGAAACCCTTGCATAAGCTTGCCATGGAAAGGAATAAGAAGGATTGGATGAAGACAGTAGGAAAGCAGAAAGACGGAAGGGACAAGCATCTTCATACGCTTATCTGAAATTCCCACCAATGAATTACATAAGTATCTCTATCTTTAT
>NC_029775.3:83580622-83586839 GCF_000817695.3 Arachis duranensis | reverse complement strand
GGGATCGACCCTTACTCGCGTAAGGTTTATTACTTGGACGACCCAGTACACTTGCTGGTTAGTTGTGCGAAGTTGTGTTTCCGCCATGGTATTCAACACCAAGTTTTTGGGTTCATCACCGGGGATTAATTGATTTGTGAAAAGTAGTGATCACAATTTCGCGCTATCAGCGTCACCTTCCATTTTCTCGCTTTCAAGCGTACGCTTGCTCCACGCGTACGCGTCGATCCCCATTTTCGCCAAGCACCACGCGCACGCGTCCCCCAGTACGCACGACCCTGTTTTCTCACCACTATACTACTTTTCTTCTCTTATCTCTATTTCTTATCCTCTTTTCTCTTCTCCTCCCTTCTTTCTCTTCTTCAACCACCATCCACCACTATCATTCATCACCCACTACACTCCCCTTTAGTTGGTTATTTAGTTAGTTATTTAGTTAGATAGTTTAATTTTTGTTTAATTTTCCATTTTGGTGCTAAATGTTGGACAATTGAGTTGATTTGTTGATTTTGTTGCGATATTGATGCTGAATTATTGTTGCTAATTACTGTTGGATATCTTTATTGAGGTCATACATTGTTGCTTGGTATTGTGTTCTTCATGGTTAATTTTGTGCATACCAAGTACTCATAACATTGCCTTTGAAAATGTTTTTGGATTTCTAAATTGCATGTTGTAGCTACCATGTAATTTGATTTCATTATCTTTCATTAGGCAATTTGAATGTAGTTGATTGTTAGGTGATGCTTGTTTATGATCGATTTTTATTTAAGTCACCTATTTGATGCATTAACATTAAGAATTGTGAATTGGATCATAAGCTTACCTAGTGACAGTTTTTTTTAGCTTTTTAAGTTTTATGGAATATACTTGCCATGTTTTTCACTTCATGTCAATTAGGTGTTGCAAATAAACTTTTCTCTTTTATCCAATTCACAATTCTTTGATTCTTGCTTGAATAATTTTATGCTTCTTTATTACATGTTTGCTTATCTTAACCTACAAGTCTCTTTTAAGTATTTCAATCACATTAGAATGAGTGAAGTGCATGCTTCTTTGGTGTAATTGTGACCTAGATTTTCATGTTAGAGTGTGTATTCTAAATCGTGCATAACTTAGAATTCACACACTTGTTTTCTTCATGTCACAAACTTATTCACTTACTCATTTTAGTGAATATCACCTTATTCCAACAATCTATGCTTCCTTGTTTTTGCATTCACTCATCTTACTATCCTATCTTTTATATTTCATGAGTGATCCACCATAAGCGATAAGGGAAGCGGGAAAAAGCATACGCAGCAGCCAGTTGACCCACCAGCTGAAGGTGGCAACTCGTGAAGTCGCCATACCCCCCTTGGTCACCTTTGAATGCACGGAGGACCATGCAACCCTTTAAGTGTGGGGAAGTTGTCACTGATCGACAATCTTGAGTGACAATTTAATATTATTTTATTTTCATGCACACCAAGTGTTTGATAAAATGCTTGGCTTAGTATTTACCTAGTTTTTCTTCACTCTTGGCTTGGAATTGAGGACTTTAGTGACCCTTGAGTCATTGATGTCCATTCTTGATTGATATATTAGAGTTGTTAGTTGATTTAGTTTCCACTAACTCTAAGTCTTCCATTAGTAGAGTTGACTAGGACTTGTGGATTGAAATCAATTATGCCTATTTGACTTATCCTTGATGTAGGGTTGACTAAGTAGGATTAACTCTTTATAATCATCATGTGTTTGTGGTCAATGGCTAGGATAGGTAACCTTAGCTCTCAATCCTTGCCAAGAGGTTTCTTAGCACTTGAATTTCCCTTTCTCTTGATCAATTGCCTTTAATTGCTTTGAACATTTATTTATTGTTTGCTTCTTGAATTTCATGCATGCTTGTTTCATTTCTTGCTATTTGCATTCCTTGACTCTTGCCATCAAACCCCATTCCCCCTAATAGCCAATAATTGAGCATTTCATTGTAACTCCTAGGGAAGACGACCCGAGACTTAAAACTCCCGGTTTATATTTGTTTTGAATTGTGACATCTTTGAATTTAAAATTTGATTGAAAGGACCCATTGCTGGTTTGGACTATACTTGCAACGGAAGAAATTCCATTTAAGCTAAATTCCGAATTGGCATAATTCTGCAACTATCACTCGTCAACCGAAACTCCGAATCAAAAGTCATGAGTGATTGAAGTTGAAAGTGAATAGTGAGTTAGGGTTCCTCACTTTGTTTCTCTCTTCTAACCATGCCCCTCAGTCTTTCAATGTGAAATTATAAGTCTTGGTGAAGTGTGTGGGTGTTTATATATGTGGGCTTGAGTTCTTGGGTCCAATATGGGCCCGGTTCAACTGTTTTAGTCCGTTGGCCCAATTTTAGGTCAAAACCTTTAAGATTAGCATTTTAATTTGTATTCTAATTATTTTTACTTCTTCAAATTATAAATTTAAATTTCTTAATATATTTGGCTCATAATTAATTTATTACTCAATTATTTGTTATTTAACTGGGATTTACACCTACACACCTAATTAAAAATTTTGTCCTCAAAATTTCACGACAACTACCTATAAAGAGGTGAGGATAACCCTTCCTCATGTTGGATTCTAGTTCCTATGTATGCTCCTTTATACCGGCTCGAATCCAAGCCACTTTTACCAACTAAACTTCCATCTCATGTAGTTTCTTGATGCTAGCATCATCAATTCTAATCGGAGCAACTTGAAACGTCAAATTTTCTTTCAACTGAACCAACTCGGGTTCAAGAACATGAGTTACATCAGAAGCATACTTTCGAAGCTGCGTGATGAGCGGATATTTTATATGCTTGTTGGCACTGTTTCCATATAGTTCTTAGTATGTTTTGTTTAAGTTTTATTATGTTTTCATAAATTTTTGTGCAAAATTCACATTTTTGGATTTTACTTTGAGTTTGTGTGTTTTCGTGCAATTTTAAGTATTTTCTGGTTGAAATTGAGGAGTTGGAGAAAAAGTATGATTTAGAGATAGAGAAAGCACTACAGATGTTGTTAGGATCTGACCTCCGTGCACTCAAAGGAGCTTTTCTGGAGCTACAGAAGTTCAAATAGAGTGCTCTAAACGACTATGGAAAGCTAACATCCAGGGCTTTTCAGAAATATATAATAGTTCATACTTTATTTTGGAATTGAAGGCCCAAAACTGACGTTCAACGTGAGCCACCAGCCCCATTCTTGGTGTCCAGCACTCTCAGGGGAGCAACTGGAGTTCAATGCCCAAAAAGGGTTCCCTAGTCAGCGTTCAACGCCTCTAAGGGACATTAGCACATGGGAAACACTTAAGCTCAGCCTAAACACTCACCATGTGGGCCCTTGAAGTGCATTACCACACTATCAACTTAGTTTATCATATTCTTGTAATCCTTAGTCATTAGATTAGTATAATATAGGAGAAGCTCACCCATGTTTAGGATCTTCTTCCTCCCCCGTTATTTTCGAACACTATTATGTATAGTAGGAGTCACTAACCTCCTAGGTTAAGGTTAGGAGCTCTGCTGAGTTTTATGGATTAATAAAAGCACTACCGTTCTATTTCAATTCGTGTTTGATTCTCTCCTAAGATGTATCTTCGTTCTTCAACCTTATGAATGAGTTGAGCCATCACAAGTTATCTCTATTCTACATGGGTACATCAAACGTCTTTCATCGGATATCAATGAAACACTAGCTTGAGGATACATCTCTTAGACGGTTAATCCACGACTTCGTTGGGGACTTCTCGAGACATTAGTTCAGCCGAGGTATGGGGAGATTAGGGTCTTTGTGGTAAAGGCTAGAATCAAGGCACAACATTCTTGTTGCTTAGATCAGGTATTCTTTATGTTTTATTTTCTCTTTTGTTTGTGTCTTTTGTTTTCTTTTCAAAAAATTTTCAAAACCTTTTCTGTTTTTGGCTATGTATTTTCTTTTGATTTTCTTACTTTGAGTCTTACCTATTTCTTGTTTTTTTTCAAAAATTTTTTAAAATCTTTTCTTTTCTTTAGTAATCTTTGTCTCTTGTTTGAGTCTTGTGTCAGTATTTAAGTTTGTTGTTCCCTATGTTTTTATCTTTTTCTTTAAATTTTTGAAGGTGTTCTTATTTTTCCTTCTTCATATTCGAATTGTTCTAAGTGAATTTTCTCGGTTGATTTTAAAAATTTTCAGTTTCGTGTCTTTTAGTTATTTTCCTTTAATTTTCGAAAATTAGTGTCATTTGATCCTAAAATTTTTAAGTTTGGTGTTTCTTTGTGTTTTTTTTAATTTTTAAGTTTGGTGTCTTTTTGTGTTTTTCTTCCAAAATTTTCAAAAATTATAGCCTTTAATTTCAAAAATTTTTAAGTTTTGTGTCTTTTAGTGTTTGTCTTTTTAATTTTTCAAATTTCAAAAATTCAAAATTTAAACTTTCTTGTTATCTTTTCAAATCTTTGTTTTATCTTTCTCTTTAAATTCAAAATTTAATCTTATCTTGTTTTAAATTCAAATTCTTTTTCAAATCTTTATCTTATCTTTTTTTATCTTTCTTTGAATTTCAAAAATCCTATCTTATCATATTTTAAATTTAAATTTTAAAATTCAAATTTCAAATTCTTATTTTATCTTTATTCAAATTCAATTTTCAAGTTTCAAGATTTCAAAATTTAACTTTTCAAAATTCAATTTTTAAATTTTAAAATCAAATCTTTCTTTGACTTTCTTTTTTAAAATTTAAAATTTGAAAATTGAATTTTGAAAAGTTAAATTTTGAAATTTTGAATTTTGAAATCTTGAAACTTGAAAATTGAATTTGAATTAAGATAAGATAAGAATTTGAAATTTGATTTTTAAAATTTAAATTTAAAATATGATAAGATAAGATTTGAAATTTGAATTTTGAGAAAGATTTGAAAATCTTTCTTTGACTTTCTTTTTAAATTCAAATTTCAAATTTTAAAAATTTAATTTACAAATTTCAATCTTCAAATTTTCAAAATCAAATCTTTTATTTTACTTTCAAAACTTGTTAATTAGTTATTTACTTATCTTATCTTATTCTCTTTTCTATTCTTTTTTTCCTCTCCTCTTTTTCAAAACCTCCTAACTATTTCTTCTCTCTTCTTTTTCAAATATTCTTACCTCTTTCTCTCTCTCTCTTCTATTTTCGAAAATCATCTACTTCTTTCTCTCTCTTCTTTTTCAAAAATCACCTTTAAAATTGTCAAATCTTTTTAATTAATTAGTTGTCTTAAAATCTTCTTTTATTTTTCTTTCTTTCGAAATTAACAATTAATTAAAACAAAAACAAAAGATAATTTAATTTTCTTTTTTTTTAATTTCAAAAAAATTCAAATTCTATCTCTCTCCTTCTACTTCCATTCTTCTTGTCTTCTCAAAACATCTTACTGGAAGTGCTCTATACCCTGATATAGAGACACATCTTCCCATTTTCTTGTTTTTTGACTGAGTGTACAGGAACAGGAAGAGTTCACCATGAACTCGAATAGGGATGAACAGTTTTATACAGCCCCCACTCTTGACTTCTACGGAAGCAGCATTAGTGTCCCTCCTATTGGAGTAGGTCATTTTGAGCTCAACCCACAGTTAATCACTCTAGTACTGCAAAACTTCCAGTTTCAAAGACTTTCTCAAGAAGAGTGATGAGCGGATAATTTGTACGCTTTTTGGCATTGTTTTTAGTATGTTTTTAGTATGATCTAGTTAGTTTTTAGCATATTTTTATTAGTTTTTAGTTAAAATTTACTTTTCTGGACTTTACTATGAGTTTGTGTGTTTTTCTGTGATTTCAGGTATTTTCTGGTTGAAATTGAGGGACCTGAGCAAAAATCTGATTCAGAGACTAAAAAGGACTGCAGATGCTGTTGGATTCTGACCTCTCTGCATTCGAAGTGGATTTTCTGGAGCTACAGAAGCCCAATTGGCGCGCTCTCAACGGCGTTGGAAAGTAGACATCCTGGGCTTTTCAGCAATATATGATAGTCCATACTTTGCCCAAAATTTGATGGCTCAAACTGGCGTTCAAAGTCACCCTCAGGAATTCCAGCGTTAAACGCCGGAACTGGCACCAAAATGGGAGTTAAACGCCCAAACTGGCATAAAAGCTGGCATTTAACTCCAAGAAGAGTCTCTACACGAAAATGCTTCATTGCTCAGCCCAAGCACACACCAAGTGGGCCCGGAAGTGGATTTTTATGTCATTTACTCATCTCT
>NC_029775.3:83578075-83580334 GCF_000817695.3 Arachis duranensis | reverse complement strand
AAAAGAATCACTGGATTCTATTCCAACCTGATTGAGAACCGACAGATGATTAGCCGTGCCGTGACAGGGTGCGTTGAACATTTCCACTGAGAGGATGGGAGGTAGCCACTGACAACTGTGAAACCCTTGCTTAAGCTTGCCATGGAAAGGAGTAAGAAGGATTGGATGAAGGCAGTAGGAAAGCAGAGAGACGGAAGGGACAGCATCTTCATACGCTTATCTGAAATTCCTACCAATGAATTACATAAGTATCTCTATCTTTATCTTTATGTTTTATGCGTTTATCACCATACCCATTTGAGTTTGCCTGACTGAGATTTACAAGGTGACCATAGCTTGCTTCATACCTACAATCTCTGTGGGATCGACCCTTACTCGCGTAAGGTTTATTACTTGGACGACCCAGTACACTTGTTGGTTAGTTGTGCGAAGTTGTGTTTATGCCATGGTATTGAATACCAAGTTTTTGGATTCATTACCGGGGATTATTTGAGTTGTAAAAAGAAGAGATCACAATTTCGCATACCAAGTTTTTGGCGCCGTTGCCGGGGATTGTTGAGTTTGGACAACTGACGGTTCATCTTGTTGCTTAGATTAGGTATTTTTTTTCGGAATTCTTGAAGATGAATTCTAGTGTTTCAAGATGATCTGTTGAAGTCTGGCTGGCTGTGAAGCCATGTCTAATTTCATTGGACCGAGGTTTCAACTTATCATCACAAGAGCTTGTTGATTTCTATCAATCTTGCTATTGGAGCAGTGATCTGCTAAGGCTTGGCTGGCCATTGGCCATGTCTAGTATTTTGGACCGAAGCTTTCTCTGAAAGCTTAGCTGGCTGTGAAGCCATGTCTAATTCCTGGACCGGAGTCTTAGACTAAACATTGCATGATTCCTGGAATTCTCATTAAGAATTTTGATACTTTTTTTCCACTTTATTTTCGAAAAATCCAAAAAAATTTACAAAATCATAAAATCCAAAAAATATTTCTTGTTTGAGTCTAGAGTTTCATTTTAAGTTTGGTGTCAATTGCATGCATTCATTCATGTGTCTTAAGGATCTTCAAGTAATTCTTGATGATTTCTTACTCTGATCTTCGAATTCTCTTGGCTTGAGTGTTTATGTGTCTCATATGCATTCTCATTAGTGTCAGTAGTATACAAACTGCTAAGTTTGGTGTCTTGCATGCATTGTTATTTGATTTTAGTTGCATTTTGATTATTCTTCATTATTAAGAATCCAAAAATATTTTTAATTTGTGTCTTCTCAAGTCAATAATACAAGAGAATTGAAGATTCAGAACAAACTGCAGAGGAATTGCACAGAAAAAGCTGGGCGTTCAAAATGCCTAGTGAAGAAGACAGACTGGCGTTTAAACGCCAGCCAGGGTACCTGGTTGGGCGTTAAACACCAGAATGTGCACCATTCTGGGCGTTTAACGCCAGGATGGCACAAGATGGAAGATTTTGTTTTCCAATCAATTTTTTTTCAGGTTTTCAAAATTTTTCAAAATCAAATCTTTTTCAAATCAAATCTTTTCAATCAAATCTTTTTCAAATTCAATTTCTTTTATCTTTTCAATCAAATCTTTTTCAAAATCAATTTCTTTCCATTTTCAAAAATACTTGCTATCAATTAATGATTTGATTCAACATTTCAAGTATGTTGCCTTTTCTGTTGAGAAAGGTTTAATGTTTGAATCATATCTTTTCTTGATAGCCAAGTCATTAATTTTCAAAATCAAATCTTTTTAAAATGTTTTTCAAATCATATCTTCCCAATCACATCTTTTTAAAATCAATCATATCTTCTTAACCACATCTTTTTCAAAATAATTTTCAATCATATCTTTTTATTCCAATTTTTTTTAAAATTAATTTTTCAATCATATCTTTTTTATTTCTAATTTCAAAATCTTTTTCAAAAATCACTTAATTTCTTTTCCACTCTTAGTTTTCGAAAATCAATTAGTATTTTTCAAAATATTTTAAAAATCTTTTTAATTTATTTTCGAAAATTTCTTCCCCTCTTTTCGCATCCTTCTATTTATGGACTAACACTCCTCTTCAATGCACAATTCGAACTCCATCTTTCTTGATAAGTTCGAATTCTTCTACCTCTTCCTTCTATTTTTTTTCTCTGACACCTCAAGGAATCTCTATACTGTGACATAGAGGATTCCACATTTTCTTGTTCTCTTCTCTTTCTTATGAGCAGGAGCAAAGACAAAAGCATTCTTGTTGAGGCTGATCCTGAACCTGAA
>NC_029775.3:83574688-83576361 GCF_000817695.3 Arachis duranensis | reverse complement strand
AATGAGACTTGGGAGGATGAACTCCCTTTGCTCACCAAAGAACTGGATGACTTGTCTAGGCAGAAACTGCCTCAAAAGAGACAGGATCCTGGGAAGTTTTCAATACCTTGTACCATTGGCACCATGACCTTCAAGAAGGCCTTGTGTGACATAGGGTCAAGTGTAAACCTCATGCCTCTCTCTGTAATGGAGAAGCTAGGGATCTTTGAGATGCAAGCTGCAAAAATCTCACTAGAGATGGCAGACAACTCAAGAAAACAAGCTTATGGACTTGTAGAGGATGTTTTGGTAAAAGTTGAAGACCATTACATCCCTGCTGATTTCATAGTCCTAGAGACTGGGAAGTGCATGGATGAATTCATCATCCTTGGCAGACCCTTCCTAGCCACAGCAAAGGCTGTGATTGATGTTGATAGAGTAGAATTGATCATTCAAGTGAATGAAGAATCCTTTGTGTTTGAGGCTCAAGGATATCCCTCTGTCACCATGGAGAGGAAGCATGAAGACCTTCTCTCAAAACAGAGCCAAACAGAGCCCCCACAGTCAAACTTTAAGTTTGGTGTTGGGAGGCCACAACCAACTTCTAAGTTTGGTGTTGAACCCCTACATTCAAACTCTAAATTTGGTGTTGGGAGGTTCCAACATTGCTCTGAGCAATTTTGAGGCTCCATGAGAGCCTACTGTCAAGCTATTGATATTAAAGAAGCGCTTGTTGGGAGGCAACCCAATGTTATATTTTATCTATTCTCTTTTGTTATTTTATGTTCTTTTGTAGGTTGATGATCATGAGAAGTCACAAAATCAATGAAAAAAGCAAAAACAGAATGAAAAATAGGAAGAAAAACAGCACACCCTGGAGGAGAGCGTGCTGGTGTTTAAACACCAGTAAGGCTAGCTGTTGGGCGTTTAACGCCCAGTCTGGCACCATTCTGGGCGTTTAACGCCAGAAAGGGGCACCAGACTGGCGTTAAACGCCAGAAAAGGGCAAGAAGCTGGCGTTAAACGCCAGAAATGGGCACCAGCCCGGCGTTTAACGCCAGAAATGGCTAAAAACGTAATTTTTCTTGCCATTTGGTGCAGGGATGACTTTTCCTTGACACCTCAGGATCTGTGGACCCCACAGGACCCTCACCTACCTTACACTCTCTATCTCTTCTTCACCCATTCACCAATCACCTCAACACCTCTTTCCCAAAAACCCTTCACCTATCAAATCCCATCTTTCTCTTCACCACTCACATCCATCCTTCATAAAACCCCACCTACCTCACCATTCAAATTCAAACCACTTTCCTACCCAAACCCACCCCCACATAGCCGAACATCACCCTTCCCCCTCTCCTATATAAACGCATCTACACTCCTTCATTTTCACACAACCTAAACACCACTTCTCTCCGAAGAAGAGGTTGGGAAGTTCTTACCAACCCCATTCAACAAGTCGGAATCTTAATGGTTCAAGAGTTCTATGCCAATGCATGGATCACCAAGAACCATGACCAAAGTGTGAACCCGGACCCAAAGAATTGGCTTACTATGGTTCGGGGGAAATACTTGGATTTTAGTCCGAAAAATGTAAGGTTGGCATTCAACTTCCCCATGATGCAAGGAGATGAACATCCTTACACTAGAAGGGTCAACTTTGATCAAAGGTTGGACCAAGTCCTCATAGA
>NC_029775.3:83573388-83574511 GCF_000817695.3 Arachis duranensis | reverse complement strand
GAAGTTACTATAGACCGGGCTATCATGATTCATAGCATCATGATTGGAGAAGAAATAGAAGTTCATGAGGTTATATCCCAAGAACTTTATAAGGTGGCGGACAAGTCTTCTACCTTAGCAAGGTTAGCCTTTCCTCATCTCATTTGTCACCTTTGTTATTCAGTTGGAGTTGACATAGAGGGAGACATCCCCATTGATGAGGACAAGCCCATCACTAAGAAGAAGATGGAGCACACAAGAGACCCCACTCATTATGAGATTCCTGAGATTCCTCAAGGGATGCACTTTCCTCCACAAAACTATTGGGAGCAACTAAACACCTCCCTAGGAGAATTGAGTTCCAACATGAGACAACTAAGGGTGGAGCACCAAGAACACTCTGTCCTCCTCCATGAAATTAGAGAAGATCAAAGAATCATGAGAGAGGAGCAACAAAGACAAGGAAGAGACATTGAGGAGCTCAAGCACTCCATAGGATCTTCAAGAGGAAGAACAAGCCGCCATCACTAAGGTGCACCCGTTCTTTAATTTCCTTGTTCTTTATTTGCTGTTTTTCGAATTTTAGTGCTTATGTTTGTCTATGTTTGTGTCTTGTGATCATTAGTGTCTTAGTCTCTATGCCTTAAAGTTATGAATGTCCTATGAATCCATCACCTCTCTTAAAAAAAATGTTCTTAATTGAAAAAGAAAAGAATTGCATGAATTTTGAATTTTATAATAGTTTAATTAATTTGATGTGGTGGCAATATTTTTGTTCTTTGAATGTATGCTTAAACAGTGCATATGTCTTTTGAATTTGTGGTTCATGAATGTTGGCTCTTGAAAGAATGATGAAAAAGGAGACATGTTACTGAGGATCTGAAAAATCATAAAAATGATTCTTGAAGCAAGAAAGAGCAAAGAAAAAAAAAAGAGAAAATTTCGAAAAAAAAGAGAAAAGAAAACGAAAAAAAAAAAGAAAAAAAGAAAGAAATAAAGTTGTGATCCAAGGCAAAAGAGTGTGCTTAAGAACCCTGGACACCTCTAATTGGGGACTCTAGCAAAGCTGAGTCACAATCTGAAAAGGTTCACCCAATTATGTGTCTGTGGCATGTATGTATCCGGTGGTAATACTGGAAGACAA
>NC_029775.3:83572648-83573098 GCF_000817695.3 Arachis duranensis | reverse complement strand
CTTATTTGATTTTCAGTTGCTTGAGGACAAGCA
The DNA here is from genome assembly GCF_000817695.3 of Arachis duranensis. NCBI lineage: Eukaryota > Viridiplantae > Streptophyta > Magnoliopsida > Fabales > Fabaceae > Arachis > Arachis duranensis. The sequence continues at coordinate 83,573,065 of NC_029775.3, read as the reverse complement.
ACAATTTAAGTTTGGTGTTGTGATGAGCGGATAATTTGTACACTTTTTTCTGGACTTTACTATGAGTTTGTGTGTTTTTCTGTGATTTCAGGTATTTTCTGGCTGAAATTGAGGGACCTGAGCAAAAATCTGATTCAAAGACTAAAAAGGACTGCAGATGCTGTTGGATTCTGACCTCCCTGCATTCGAAGTGGATTTTCTGGAGCTATAGAAGCCCAATTTGCGCGCTCTCAACGGCGTTAAAAATTAGACATCCTGGGTTTTCCAGCAATATATAATAGTCCATACTTTGCTTAAGATTTGATGGCCCAAATCGGCGTTCAAAATCATCATCAGAATTCCCAGCGTTAAATGCCGGAACTGGCACAAGGATGGGAGTTAAACGCCCAAACTGGCATAAAAGCTGGCGTTTAACTC
>NC_029775.3:83572060-83572523 GCF_000817695.3 Arachis duranensis | reverse complement strand
CTCATCTCTGTACACCCTAGGCTACTAGTTCTCTATATATAGGACCTTTTACTATTGTATTTTCATCTTTGGGATCTTTGGGATCTTTGAATTATTTTAGATCCTTTGATCATCTTTGGACACCTAGTTCTTAGATCATTGGGAGGCTGGCCATTCGGCCATGCCTAGACCTTGTACTTATGTATTTTCAACGGTGGAGCTTCTACACACCATAGATTAAGGTGTGGAGCTCTGCTGTACCTCGAGTATTAATGCAATTACTATTGTTCTTCCATTCAATTCCGCTTGTTCTTTATCCAAGATATCACTTGTTCTTCAACATGATGAAAGGTGATGATTGACGCCCATAACCATTCTCACTCATGAACAAAGTGACTGACAACCACTCTTGTTCTACAAGCATTCGAGGCTCTAGTGAATATCTCTTGGATTCCTGATTGCACGATGCATGGTTGATCGCCTG
>NC_029775.3:83564299-83571989 GCF_000817695.3 Arachis duranensis | reverse complement strand
CACTGAGAGGATGGGAGGTAGCCACTGACAACGGTGAAACCCTTGCTTAAGCTTGCCATGGAAAGGAGTAAGAAGGATTGGATGAAGGCAGTAGGAAAGCAGAGAGACGGAAGGGACAACATCTTCATACGCTTATCTGAAATTCCTACCAATGAATTACATAAGTATCTCTATCTTTATCTTTATGTTTTATTGTATATCACCATACCCATTTGAGTTTGCCTGACTAAGATTTACAAGGTGACCATAGCTTGCTTCATACCAACAATCTCTGTGGGATCGACCCTTACTCGCGTAAGGTTTATTACTTGGACGACCCAGTACACTTGCTGGTTAGTTGTGCGAAGTTGTGTTTATGCCATGGTATTGAATACCAAGTTTTTGTATTCATTACCGGGGATTATTTGAGTTGTGAAAAGAAGAGATCACAATTTCGCATACCAAAGAGCCCACAGAATTCCTTGCTGAATTATTGCAATATGCTGACACAGTGTACATTGATGGAGTAGACCAAGATGTCTACAGGTTATTGCTCTTTCCATTTGTTATGAAAGGTCAAGCAAAGAGGTGGTTGGATAATCAACCCAAATCAAGCTTGAAAACATGGAGTTAGCTGATGGATAAGTTTTTTAATCAATACTTTCCAGCAAAGAAGCAAACTCAGTTAAGATTGCACATTCAAGGCTTCAAACAAGGATATAATAAATCCCTTTATGATGCTTGGGTGAGATACAAGATGATGCTACGGAAATGCCCTACTGAAATGTTTTTAGAATGGGTAAAGTTAGGCATCTTCTATTATGGACTCACAGATATGGCTAAGATGTCCTTAGACCATTCTGCCGGTGGTTCAATCCACATGAAAAAGACAATTGAAGAAGCTCATGAGCTCATTAAGATAGTTGCCAGCAATCAGCATCTGTACTCATCTAATGAGACTCCATGAAAGGAGAGATTAAGACAGCGTCCACCGAGTCAGACCCACCTGAGCAAAGTGAGTCATTAACCCATGAATTGCACTCCCTTGCCCAACAAATGTTGAAATTTCAAGAGATGTTTGATAAACCACTATTATATGATTTATCTTGTGCTCAATTGAGTGATTTTATCAATTCTTCACCCACTTATTCATATGAATTGTATGGTTTTACAATTCCTTCTTTATTTTATGATATATGTGAAAATATGTTTCCTATGCCTTAAAAATAATAAATTTAATTATCCTTTATTACCATTCGATGTCGTGATCTGTGTGTTGAGTATTTTCAGGCTTTATAGGGCAGGAATGGCTTAGAGGACAGAAAGGAAACACGCAAAAATAGAAGGAATGCACAAAATGGAGTTTTTGAAGAATTGGCAGCGACGCAAACACGTGAACGACGCGGACGCGTGACTAGCGCGAAACATAACTGACGCAGACGCTTGGAAGAGAAAAACTCCAGATGACGCGGACGCGTGATCCACACGAACGCGTGACGGACTCCACGTGCAGAAAATTGTAGAAGTCACTCCCAGCGATTTCTGGACCCAATTTTGGTCCAAATCCAAGCCTAGAAAACACAGATTAGAGGCTATAAAGTGGGAGAATGCATTCATTCATGGGAGAACAATTCATACAACAAGAATACAACATTCATTATTCACAATTTTAAGATTAGATGTAGTTTCTAGAGAGAGATGTTCTCTCCTCTCTCTTAGGTTTTAGGATTAGGATTTCTTTTAGTCATTAGGATTGTTTCTTCATACCAGGTTCAATATTCCTTTATTTTGAGTTCTCTTCTACTTTTAGATATTATAATGCTTTTATTTATTAATGACTTATGTTGCCAAATTGGCTTATGAACTTTTCCATGTTAGGTTTGATTTCTTTTATTAATGCAATTTGAGGTATTTCAGATATATGATTTTTATTTAGCTTTCTATATTCTTGGCTTTTGTTGAGTAATTAGAGACTCTTGAGTTATCAAACTCTTTTGTTGATTGATAATTGGAAGTTGCTAATTCACTTGAATTCCACTAACTCCAGTCTTTCTTTGGGAATTGACTAGGACTTGAGGATTCATATTGATTTATCCACTTGACTTACCTTCATAGTTAGAGGTTGACTAAGTGGGAGCAATGAGCAATTCTCATCACAATTGATAAGGATAACTAGGATTGGACTTCTAATTTTCATACCATGCCAAGAGTTTTCTTAGCTATTGATTTATTAATTCCTTCAATTTATTTCTCTTGTTCAGACCTTTCAAAAACCCAAAAATACTATTTTCCATAACAAATAATAAAACACACCTCCCTGCAATTCCTTGAGAAGACGACCCGAGATTTGAATACTTCGGTTTATAAATTTTACTGGGTTTGTTACTTGTGACAACCAAAACTTTTGCATGAAAGGATTCTTTGCTGGTTTAGAAGCTATATTTGCAACATGATTATTTCTATGAAATTTTTTACTAGCAAAAGTCCGTTCGTCAAAAACGGCGCCGTTGCCGCTCGTCAAAAGTCCCTCACACGCACGCGTCAGTTAAATTTTCTGCAATAAGTGCGCATGAGATAGAGAGTTGCGCGGGTGCAAAGCTTCTCTCGCGCCAATGGCACAAATCAAGTCACGCGTATGTGTGCCCCACGCGTACGCGTCATCAGAAAATTTTGCAACTCACGCGATCGTATGCTCCACGAGTCTGAGTCGCCTGTGCCGCACAGCTTATCCAAATCAGCGCCAGAAATCTTATCTTTTCTTCACCAATCCTAATTTTTCCTTCCTCCTCTATTCCTTACTTCTTCTTCCTTTCTTTCACTTCTCATCCATCTTCCCCTTCATTATATTTTACTTAATTTTTTTGTATACTTTCATTCATTGCATTTTCATCTTGTGCATATTTTTATTTTCTTTTCTAAGTTTGTTATTTTACCATTGGTGTTAAATGTTCTTATTCAACTATTGTATCTTTTCTTGCATTATTTTGGTGCTTAGTGACTTGTTCTACACTATTGGGTAATATTATTTAAATCAATGCTAATCTTTTATGATACTAGTACTCCTCTTGCATTGATATGAACTTATACTGACTTTCATTACCTACACTCTTCCCCTTTGTTTCAATTTTTACACTATTGATATGCCTTGTGCCTCTACTATTTTTTTCACTTGCATGTTGTAGCTACCATGTAATTGAGACCTTCATTACCTGGCATTAACCCACCCATACTTTATTTGTTTTTCTATCTTTATTTCTGGGTTACTTTTCTTCTTGTTCCTCTTCCTTCAGGATGGCCACTTAGGAATGGAAAGGAAGAACTTCTATATGGAGCAACAAACAAGATTCACCTGCACAATCTTTGGAGAAAAGCATCAGTATAGCAACATGTCTACTTGCACATCTTGGCATGCACCGAGGACGGTGCAATCTTTAAGTGTGGGGAGGTCGATACCGACTTCCATGGGTTAGTTACTTCATATTTTAACACCAATTTTAATTTTCTTTGTTAAATTAGTTGTTGCATTTGCATGTTTGTTTGATTTTGTGTATATTTTACCACTCCTTGGTTGAAGTGACATTTTCTTTTCAAGAAACTTTCTATAGCATTTCACTAATTTGAATTGAAATTTTTATTGAACTTATTTGAAGAAATATTATTTTGGAACATGATTTAGAGCTCGAACACACAAAACCCGTGAGATTTTGAGCCTATTTGATTGGTTGCATTTTATCAACCAATATTTTATTTTTGGTGTGTGTTGTTCTCTCTAAAATTGTGATTTTTGTCTTGCTTGATTCTATATTTCAATTGTTTAATGTATGCATGCACTTATGTGATTGAGGCCTTGTTTCACTAAGCTTACATACCCATATGACCTTAACCTTTCATTATCCTTTGCAAACCAATTTGAGCCTATTGTACTGCATTTGTTCTTTTCTTTAGCACATCATTAACTCTAAGCGGAAAATAATAATGTACTTAATTTGAATCCTTGGTTAGCTTAGACTAGTGACAGTGCTCACGAATTAAGTGTGGGGAAACTGGGTTTACCAATATTTGGTTTGAGAATTGGGTGTTGTGTATTCTTGAGAAAATATAAACAAGAATGTTAAGAACATGTTTATGCATTCAATACCTTAATCATATGCATTATAAATTATGAAAAAAATTTAGAAAACAAAAATAAAAAGGAGACAAAATGCCCCAAAGTAAATAGTGATAGTAATGCATATGTACTGTACTAAAAAATTGGAATGCATGAATATGTAGTAAACACAGTTAATGGGTAGTTATTGATTTTATATTATGATTATATGGATTGTCCGAAGTTAGGTGAGAAATTTAGGTTAATTAAGGATTCAGATGTTAGTCCACTTGGCCAAATACAATCCTACCTTGACCCTAACCACATTACAACCCTCAAAAGACCTCTTAATATGTGTATATGTGCATTAATTCTTTGTTGATTGTTAGATGAAGAGCAACCCTTAGAAAGTAAGATTATTAGAGAATTGAGAGAATCGAACCTTAAACACTTGAGTGATTAGAGTGTATACACTTCCGGTGAGGGTTCGATGCTCGATTCTTTATTCCTGGCTTTCATGAGCTATTTTCTTCTGCAAGTCTATTTATACTTTATTTTTATGATTTGAATTAGTGAAATCTAGTTCATATTTGTTGTTGAAAGGCTTAATTACTTTTCACCATGTAGGTAAAAGCATTTTGCATGTAGTTGCATTCATATAAATAGGTTACATTCCATGCATCCTACCATTCCTTTTCACTCTTATAGCTTCCCTTGAGTTTAGTATGAGGACATGCTAATGTTTAAGTGTGGGGAGGTTGATAAACCACTATTTTATGATTTATCTTGTGCCCAATTGAGTGATTTTATCAATTCTTCACCCACTTATTCATATGAATTGCATAGTTTTACAATTCCTTCCTTATTTTATGATATATGTGAAAATATATTTTCTATGCCTTAAAAATGTTAAATTTAATTATCCTTTATTACCATTCGATGCCGTGATCTGTGTGTTGAGTATTTTTATGCTTTATAGGGCAGGAATGGCTTAGAGGACAGAAAGGAAACACGCAAAAATGGAAGGAACGCACAAAATAGAGTTTTTGAAGAATTGGCAGCGACGCAAACGCGTGAACGACGCGGACGCGTGACTAGCGCGAAACATAACTGACGCGGACGCGTGACTGACGCGGATGCGTGGAAGAGAAAAAATCCAGATGACTCGGACGCGTGACCATGCGAACGCGTGACGGTTCCCACGTGCAGAAAATTGCAGAAGTCACCCCCAGCGATTTCTGGACCCTTTTTTGGTCCAAATCCCAGCCTAGAAAACACAGATTAGAGGCTATAAAGTGAGGAAATACATCCATTCATGGGAGAACAATTCATACAACAAGAATACAACATTCGTTATTCACAATTTTAGGATTAGATGTAGTTTCTAGAGAGAGAGGTTCTCTCCTCTCTCTTAGGTTTTAGTATTAGGATTTCTTTTAGTCATTAGGATTGTTTCTTCATACCAGGTTCAATATTCCTTTATTAATGACTTATGTTGCCAAATTGGCTTATGAACTTTTCCATGTTAGATTTGATTTCTTTTATTAATGCAATTTGAGGTATTTCAGATATATGATTTTTATTTAGCTTTCTATATTCTTGGCTTTAGTTGAGTAATTAGAGACTCTTGAGTTATCAAACTCTTTTGTTGATTGATAATTGGAAGTTGCTAATTGACTTGAATTCCACTAACTCCAGTCTTTCTTTGGGAATTGACTAGGACTTGAGGATTTATATTGATTTATCCACTTGACTTACCTTCATAGTTAGAGGTTGACTAAGTGGGAGCAATGAGCAATTCTCATCACAATTGATAAGCATAACTAGGATAGGACTTCTAATTTTCATACCTTGCCAAGAGTTTTCTTAGTTATTGATTTATTAATTCATGCAATTTATTTCTCTTGTTCAAACCTTTCAAAAACCCAAAAATACTGTTTTCCACAATGGAAGTGGGAAAGTATTGCAATGGACTTTATGTCAGGATTGCCAAGGACTAGGGCTGGTTTTGATACTATTTGGGTGATCGTGGACCGACTGACGAAGTCAGCTCACTTTTTACCCATTCGTATGACTTACACCCTCGAGGAGCTAGTACGGTTATACATAAAGGAGATTGTGAGACTTCATGGTGTACCTACTACTATAATCTCTGATAGAGATCCTCGTTTCACTTCAAGGTTTTGGGGTGCATTTCAGAAAGCTTTTGGAACCCGATTAAGCTTGAGCACGGCTTACCATCCTCAAACGGATGGTCAATCCGAGAGGACGATCCAAACACTAGAGGATATGTTGAGAGCTTGTGTTTTGGACCTACCGGCGAGTTGGGATCGGTGTATGCCATTAGTGGAGTTTGCATACAACAATAGTTACCATGCGAGCATCGGAATGGCTCCGTATGAGGCCTTGTATGGGAGGAGATGTCAATCTCCGCTATGTTGGTATGAAGCTGGGGAGAAAGGCTTGTTGGGGCCGGAAATGATAGCTGAGACCACTGAACAAGTCAAGAAAATCCGTGATAGGATGCTTACGGCGCAGAGTCGTCAAAAGAGTTACGCCGATCAGAGGCGAAAGCCCTTAGAATTTGAGGAAGGAGGCCATGTTTTCCTTAAGGTTACTCTGACTACGGGAGTAGGTAGGGCGATTAAAGCAAAGAAGTTGAATCCTCGATACATTGGTCCATTTCAGATCCTAGAGAGGATTGGACCGGTGGCGTATCGGATGGCTCTACCACCTCATCTTTCGAACCTGCACGACGTGTTTCACGTGTCGCAGCTTCGGAAGTACACTCCGATGCTAGCCATGTGTTAGAACCTGAATCGGTTCAGTTAAGAGAAGATTTGACGCTTCCAGTGGCTCCAGTCAGAATTGATGATAATAGTATCAAACGGTTGCGTGGAAAAGAGGTCTCATTGGTCAAAGTGGCATGGAGTCGAGGCGGTGTTGAGGAACACACTTGGGAACTTGAGTCGGAGATGCGAACGGATTATCCGCATTTATTCTCAGGTAATTGCATTTGAATTTTGTGGGCAAAATTCGCTGAAATGAAGGCACAAGGGGGAAGAACACTCTCTCAAAGTTCTACCCTTGTTTGATCTTCAAACCACCATAACTTTTGATCTAGAGCTCTGATTTCTGCACCATTTGGGGCCACGTGTTCACCGCGAAGAGCTCTACAAAACCCACTACTTTATCCTTGAGGTAAATCATGATTTCAGTTCAGTTCTTCATCCTTTAATTTCAAATTTCATGGAGAAAAGTGTTAAGATTTCGGGCTCTTTGGTGTTATTGGACCCAACTCTCTTGAAGGAGAAGGTTAATCTTGTCTCCTTGGACCTTGGGTGTGGTAAGATTCTCAACCCTAGTGTATTTTGTGGTTCTATGATGTTTGGGGGTTTTGAGATGTTGTGTATGGGTATGAATGGTTGTGGCTTAGGTTGTGTATATGTGGATGTTGAAGCTTGATTGGTGATATTGAAAAGCTTGAAAAGGGCTTTGGGGGTGAAAAATCTGTTCTTGGAGGTGTTGAGGCCTTGAGAGCTTGTGGATAAGTGATTTGGAAGTGCTCCGATGGAGCTTGGGAAAATCGGCTAAGGTATGGTTTCGGTTTCCCGTATCTAATAT
>NC_029775.3:83557067-83564245 GCF_000817695.3 Arachis duranensis | reverse complement strand
TTTGAGTTTGAGCCACTTGGGTGAAGTGGGTTAAAATGATGGGATAGTGATTTTGTGATTTGTGATAAAGTGTCAATGTGTGAGTTGAGGAGGCTTGATGTTAACTTTAACATATTTTGATTGATTTCAAAGAAAAGGGATGAAATTGGCATGTTTTGATTGATTTTGAAAAGACTTGAAAATGGCTTGTTTTGAAAATGGTACTTTGTGGTTTTGTTTGAAAAACATGGTTTTTGGGCATACTTTGACGGGAAATAACTTGGACTACGGATCTCTAGTTTGTGCCAAATCTATTTAGAAATGAAATTGGATCCGGGATGTCCATGCCGTTCGAAGAACGGGTGAAAAACGATTTAAAATGAGAAAGTTATGTCCGTTGGAAGATTAGGGTTTGAATCTGTGAATTCTGCAGCTTTTAACTTAGAAAAATTTTAGCAGAATGATCCCCCGCGCGTAGGCGCACTTGGTGCGTACGCGGCATTCTTTCAGAAAGCGCCATCCACGCGTGCGCGTGATGTGCGCGGGCGCACTGATGGGCTGCACCCAATGCCCAGCTATTTTCCAGAGAGTTGTGCCAGAGTTGTGCCAGTTTTGTGCCTGGGGCACCAGAGTACCCACGCGTACGCGTGGTTGACGCGTGCGCGCCGTTGACTATTTTTGAATGTGTGCGTCCGCGTGAAGGGCGCCTACGCGCCGATGAGTTTTTGTGGCCATCCGCGCGTGCGCGTGGAGTGCGCGTACGCGTGGCCCTGTTTTCATCCCAAAGTTTATTTTTGAGTTTTGAAAGCCAAATTTCATACTTCTAAGCCTCCGATCTCACCATTTATGTCTTGAATCATTATGATATGCCTAGCTATGAGAGAAAGAGCTAGTGGATGTGGTAACTTGCGAGTGAAGCGAGGGGAAAATGAATAATCAATGAGGATCATTGATGATTATGTGAGATGTGGAGGATGGTGGTGGAAGTGCTTGTTATGCCATTGGCCGAAAGGCCGTAATTGTTTATGAATTGGCTGATTCTGGACTGAACCGTGAGCCGGAATAGCTGTGTATGCTATGAATATTGGCTGGTTATGGATTTAACCATGAGCCGGATGGCTAGATTATTGCCATGTTACGGAGGAGCCATGATTATGGCTATGTATAAATGCATATATGCTGTTGAATGAATTGTGAATGTTGCACTTCCCCTGTTGGAGATAAGAGTTTCCCTGGGAGGAAGCAGTGGCTAGCCACCACGTGCTCCAGGTTGAGACTCGAAGCTCTTTTGACCCTTTGTCATAAGTGTGGTCGGGCACTGTGAAAGACCCGGATGAGCTCACCCCCGTAAATATTCACCAGTGAAGGTGATGGATATAGATCATGATTATGATCAAGTTTATGACGAGTATAACTCGAGTTGGGGATGCGTGACAGAGGGACAGTCCAATGGTTAGCTACCAGGACTTGTCGGGTTGGCTCTATAACCGACAGATGATATCATCAGCCACTAGGGACAGACATTCATCATATGCATACTATATGAATTGTTTGAGATTGCCTATTTGACTGCATATTACTTGCTAATTGTCTAAATGCCTTATTTGTTCCTATTTGTATATTTCTTGTTTGATATAACTGTGTTTGCTACATTATACTCCTGCTGGTGGTTGGGAGGTTTGAAGGAATTGGAAGGGAAGTATTATTTTAGATTGAAGAATCCTTAGTCAGATGCCCTTATATGGTTTAGCTTGTTTATAGGCTTTGATATTATCTGGAGGAAGTTCTAGGGTTGCCTTCGGCTTTCCTCTATTATTATGTATTATATATGTGGAAGATGTTACCATTCTGGGAACCTTTGGTTCTCACCCATGCGGATTTTGTGGTTTTCAGATGCAGGACGTGAGGTTTCTCGCTGAGGCCTGCTGGAGACTTCTGGGTTAGCGAAGATCCTTTGTTCTTGGGGACTATGTTTTGGGTTATATGTTTTACTTAGATACTTTTATCTCCATTAAATAATACAAACTGTGATGACTCCTCTTATGGGGGATTTTGGAGAATAGGTTTTATGTATTTGTGTCCCTTTGGGTTTCCTTTAGGGTTTCCTTATTTTATCATATGTATATATTGCTATGCTCGGACCGGCTATCTTCGCAGTCGGATTTTGAGTCTTGATATTCCTGTTTTTGACCCTCCTTTGTATATATATAATCTCGCGTTGGTTATCCTTGTTTGTTACGTTATCGATCAGAATATTGCGCTTTCGAGTTGCGATTTTTGTTTACCCCTTTTTCTACAAAGGCTCCTAGTTATAATATATCATTCATACTACTATACGTACTAAATTTTTATTTTAGAGGCCGTAATACCTTGCCATCTCTGAATTATGACTTAAGCATAAGACTCTGTATGGTAGGGTGTTACATTATGGTATCAGAGCAGTTCGTTCCTGTAGAGCCTGAGGGACGGACTGACTATGCTTCTGTGTATTCTCTATGTGTTTGTTATGTGCTATTAGTATATCTACTTGATATAATTGGCATAAACGTTCATGAGCATGCATTTGGGACTTTGAAGCACTAGACTTCCGATATTGAGACTGATCAACTTAATATCGATTGTTTGGTGTGTATAGGAACCCGATGGCGCCTCGTGGACGCGGTAGAGGTAGTGTGAGAGGTCGTACGAATGCTCGTGCACCGTAGAATAACCCTAATGACCCGGTGAACTTTATGACTGCGTTGGAGAACATGGCTGCTGCTATGCAAGCCACTACTGAGGCTCTTGGTCAACAGATGAGCAACCATGGTAATGATGGAGGTGGAGTTCAGGGCCCGATGACGCTGGAAAACTTTTTGAAGGTTAATCCGCCTAAGTTCAAGGGAACTACTAGTCCGACTGAGGCTGATACATGGTTTCAGGCTATAGAGCGAGCACTGCAAGCACAAGTGGTACCTGAAGGACAGCGTGTCGAGTTTGCTACCTATATGCTCACTGGTGAAGCGTCGCATTGGTGGCAAGGTATCCGACGTCTTCTGCAGCAGGGTGATGACTATATCACCTGGAATGTCTTCCAAGAGGAGTTCTATAAGAAGTACTTTCTGACTTCTACTAGGACGGCCAAGGAGCTTGAATTGCTACAGCTGAAGCAGGGTACTATGTCTGTATCTGAGTATACTGACAAGTTTGAGGAGCTGTTCAGATTCTCTCGTATGTGCCAAGGGACTCCGGTGGAATATGAGGAATGGAAGTGTGTTAAGTATGAAGGAAGACTCCGGAGTGATATCTTCAGTTCAGTAGGACCAATGGAGATTAGGACTTTCTCCGAATTGGTGAACAAGTGTAGGGTTGCTGAAGAGTATGTGAAAAGGGCAACCGCTGAGAAAGGGAGTCACAAAGGATCATTCCTACAGAACCGAGGGAAGAGCTTTGCACCTAGAGGTCCGTCTTTCAAGAGAGGAAGCTTTTTCAGGAGGCCCAACAACAACAACTCCCAAGGAAAGAAGTTTGGGAAGCAACCACAGAATGAGCAAGCTTGTGCTAGGTGTGGAAGTCACCATCCGGGAGCCCCGTGTATGGCCGGATGGGGTTTGTGCTATTACTGTAGTAAGGCGGGACATAAGGTCCCAAACTGTCCAGATAAGCAGAAACAAGGTGCTGGAAAAGCACAACAGACTGGTCGGATATTCACCACCTCAGCTATAGGTGTCGTGGGATCTGAGACACTCATCCGAGGTAACTGTGAAAGGGCTAATCAAACTTTAAATGCTTTATTTGATTCGAGAGCATCGCATTCATTCATTGCATTTGAGAAAGCCCATGAGTTAGGATTGAAGATCGTAACCTTAGGTCATGATCTAAGAGTATATAATGCTACCCATAAAGTCATGGTGACTAGGCTAGGATGCCCGAAAGTTTCCTTTAGGTTTAAGCAGCGTGATTTTGTTCATAATTTAGTCTACTTACCGATGATCGGTCTTGATCTTATCTTGGGATTGGACTGGTTATCTGAGAACCATGTCCTGCTTGATTGTTCTACAAAGTCAGTGTACTTTATGCCGGAAGATACAGAAGGGCCGGTCGTGGTGAATAATTATTACTTGAATTCGATGATGGTGAATTGTTCTGGAATCGAGTGTCAGGGTATCCTGTTGTTAACTGTGGGTGTTTCGGGTGATGATCAAAGGTTGGAACAAATTCCGGTTGTGTGTGAGTTTCCGGAAGTGTTTTTCGATGATATTGATGAGTTTCCACCTAACCGAGAGGTTGAGTTTGCTATTGAGTTGGTACCCGGGACGGGACCAATCTTAAGTGCTCCTTATAGGATGTCACCGTTAGAGATGAACGAGCTAAAATCTCAGTTAGAGGATTTGCTGGGTAAAAATTTTATACGACCAAGTGTCTCTCTGTGGGGTGTGCCAATGCTACTGGTAAAGAAGAAAGATGAGAGTATGCGGCTCTGTGTGGATTACAGGCAGCTGAAAAAGGTTACAATAAAGAATAAGTACCCATTGCCGAGAATTGATGATCTCATGGATCAGTTACAAGGAGCTGGAGTTTTCTCCAAGATCGATTTGCGATCCGGTTATCACCAAATAAGGATGAGGGGTGAGGATATCCCTAAGACCACTTTCAGGACTCGTTATGGTCATTACGAGTACACTGTAATGTCTTTCGGGTTGACGAATGCTCCTGCAGTATTTATGGACTACATGAATAGAGTTTTCCGTCCGTTTCTGGATAAATTCGTTGTTGTCTTCATTGATGACATACTGATTTATTCTAAGACTGAAGAAGAGCATGCAGAACACTTGAGGACCGTGTTGCAGATTCTAAAGGAGAAGAAACTCTATGCAAAACTGTCTAAATGCGAGTTTTGGAAGAGTGAGGTGAAGTTTTTGGGCCATGTGGTGAGTAAGAAGGGAATAGCCGTAGATCCAACTAAGGTGGAGGCTGTGATGGATTGGAAGCAACCAACCACCGTAACAGAGATAAGGAGTTTCTTGGGTTTAGCTGGCTATTACCGAAGGTTTATCAAGGGCTTTTCACAGATAGCTTTGCCAATGACAAAGTTAACCCGCAAAAACACTCCGTTTGTTTGGACTCCTGAGTGCGAGGAGAGCTTTCAGACATTGAAGAAAAAGTTGACCACTGCACCTGTGTTAGTGTTACCTGAGCCGAACGAGCCATTTGAAGTGTACTGTGATGCCTCATTAAAGGGTTTAGGGTGCGTGCTGATGCAGCATCATAATGTGGTGGCGTATGCCTCACGGCAGTTGAAGCCACATGAAGTTAATTACCCTACGCACGATTTGGAACTCGCTGCGGTTGTGTTTGTCTTGAAGGTGTGGAGGCATTATCTCTATGGGGTTAAGTTCCAAGTTTTCTCTGATCATAAGAGCTTGAAGTACCTATTTGATCAGAAAGAGCTTAATATGAGGCAGAGGAGGTGGATGCAATTGTTGAAGGACTACAACTTTGAGTTGAATTACCATCCGGGAAAGGCGAATGTAGTAGCGGATGCGTTAAGTCGAAAGTCATTATATGCAGCTTGGATGATGCTTCAAGAGGAGAAGTTGCTCAAGGGATTCGAGAGTCTAAAAATTGGTGCTCGAGAAGTATCCGGAACTTTGTGTTTGAGCCGATTAGAAATCTCAAGTGACTTTAAGTTCGAACTCCTAAAGGCTCATCAAAATGATGAAGCGTTATGGAAGGTGTTACCGGCCATTGAGCAAGGAAAACAGTGGAGAGTGTCGGAAGAAAAAGATGGGTTATGGAGGTTCAAGGGTAGGATCATTGTGCCGGATGTTGGCACTTTGAGGCAGGATATCTTAAAGGAGACACACAAAAGCGGATTCTCCATTCATCCAGGAAGTACTAAGATGTACCATGATTTAAAAGCGATGTTTTGATGGCTGGGTATGAAGAATGATGTGGCGGAATATGTTTCAAAGTGCTTAACTTGCCAAAAGGTAAAGATTGAACGTCAAAGGCCTGCCGGTATGTTGCAACCTTTAGAGATTCCACAACGGAAGTGGGAAAGTATTGCAATGGACTTTGTGTCAGGATTGCCAAGGACTAGGGCTGGTTTTGATACTATTTGGGTGATCGTGGACCGACTGATGAAGTCAGCTCACTTTTTACCCATTCGTATGACTTACACCCTCGAGGATCTAGTACGGTTATACATAAAGGAGATTGTGAGACTTCATGGTGTACCTACTACTATAATCTCTGATAGAGATCCTCGTTTCACTTCAAGGTTTTGGGGTGCATTTCAGAAAGCTTTTGGAACCCGATTAAGCTTGGGCATGGCTTACCATCCTCAAACAGATGGTCAATCCGAGAGGACGATCCAAACACTAGAGGATATGTTGAGAGCTTGTGTTTTGGACCAACCGACGAGTTGGGATCGGTGTATGCCATTAGTGGAGTTTTCATACAACAATAGTTACCATGCGAGCATCGAAATGGCTCCGTATGAGGCCTTGTATAGGAGGAGATGTCAATCTCCGCTATGTTGGTATGAAGCTGGGGAGAAAGGCTTGTTGGGGTCGAAAATGATAGCTGAGACCACTGAACAAGTCAAGAAAATCCGTGATAGGATGCTTACGGCGCAGAGTCGTCAAAAGAGTTACGCCGATCAGAGGCGAAAGCCCTTAGAATTTGAGGAAGGAGACCATGTTTTCCTTAACGTTACTCCGACTACGGGAGTAGGTAGGGAGATTAAAGCAAAGAAGTTGAATCCTCGATACATTGGTCCATTTCAGATCCTAGAGAGGATTGGACCGGTGGCGTATCGGATGGCTCTACCACCTCATCTTTCGAACCTGCACGACGTGTTTCACGTGTCGCAGCTTCGGAAGTACACTCTGATGCTAGCCATGTGTTAGAACCTGAATCGGTTCAGTTAAGAGAAGATTTGACGCTTCCAGTGGCTCCGGTCATAATTGATGATACTAGTATCAAACAGTTGCGTGGAAAAGAGGTTTCATTAGTCAAAGTGGCATGGAGTCGAGGCGGTGTTGAGGAACACACTTGGGAACTTGAGTCGGAGATGCGAACGGATTATCCGCATTTATTCTCAGGTAATTGCATTTGAATTTTGTGGGCAAAATTCCCAATTAGGTGGGTGATGAGCGGATAATTTGTAATTAACGGATAATTAACCCATAAATGAGAATTTATTCTAGAAAGCC
>NC_029775.3:83554693-83556155 GCF_000817695.3 Arachis duranensis | reverse complement strand
TGAGGGCGGGGCGTTAGTGACAGACGTAAAAGAATCACTGGATTCTATTCCGGTCTGATTGAGAACCGACAGATGGATAGCCGTGCCGTGACAGGGTGCGTTGAACATTTCCACTGAGAGGATGGGAGGTAGCCACTGACAACGGTGAAACCCTTGCTTAAGCTTGCCATGGAAAGGAGTAAGAAGGATTGGATGAAGGCAGTAGGAAAGCAGAGAGACGGAAGGGACAGCATCTTCATACGCTTATCTGAAATTCCTACCAATGAATTACATAAGTATCTCTATCTTTATCTTTATGTTTTATTCATATATCACCATACCCATTTGAGTTTGCCTGACTAAGATTTACAAGGTGACCATAGCTTGCTTCATACCAACAATCTCTGTGGGATCGACCCTTACTCGCGTAAGGTTTATTACTTGGACAACCCAGTACACTTGCTGGTTAGTTGTGCGAAGTTGTGTTTATGTCATGGTATTGAATACCAAGTTTTTGGATTCATTACCAGGGATTATTTGAGTTGTGAAAAGAAGAGATCACAATTTCGCGCACCAGTGGGTAGAATGTAAGACCCGGTTAATTAACGGCTAATTAACCCATAAATGAGAATTTATTCTAGAAAGCCAAAAATGTGATATTTATGGCTTAATATGATAGGGGAGATTGAGACGAGTATTTCGGTACCAATTTTATAAAATTCGGACCTAGATTGGACCGAACGGGCCAAACCGAGCCAACCGGACCCAAAGTGGGCCCTTGGCCCAACTAAACTAAACCAAAACCCTAGTTTTCAGCACTCTCTCTCCTCATTTGTTACACACTCACACATTGGAAATAGAGGCCATGGAGGGAAGAACACTCTCTCAAGTTCTTTCTCTCACTTGATCTTCAAACCACCATAACTTTTGATCTAGAGCTCCGATTGCCGCTCCGTTTACGGCCACGCGTTCACCGCGGAGAGCTCTACAAAACCCATACAATTAATCTTGAGGTAAGTCACGTTTTGCTCTTCGAACTTCTAGCCTTGTTTCTGAGTTTCATGACCAAAAATATTGAGATTTTGGGCTCTTTGATGTTATAGGACCCAACTCTCTTGAAGGAGAAGGTTAATCTTGTCTTCTTGGACCTTGGGTGTGATAAGATTCTCAACCCTAGTGTATTTTGTGGTTCTATGATGTTTGGGTTTTGAGATGTTGTGTATGTGTATGATGGTTGTGGCTTAGGTTGTGTATATGTGGATGTTGAAGCTTGATTGGTGATATTGAAAAGCTTGAAAAGGGCTTTGGTGGTGAAAAATCTGTTCTTGGAGGTGTTGAGGCCTTGAAAGCATGTGGATAAGTGATTTGGAACTGCTCCGGTTGGGCTTGGGAAATTGGCTAAGGTATGGTCTCGGTTTCCCGTATCTAATATGTAATGCGGTAGGAAATACTTAGGCTAGAGGCCCTAAGATAGGCATTGAAT
>NC_029775.3:83550296-83554597 GCF_000817695.3 Arachis duranensis | reverse complement strand
GGTTAAAATGATGGGATAGTGATTTTGTGATTTGTGATAAAGTGTCAATGTGTGAGTTGAGGAGGCTTGATGTTAACTTTAACATATTTTGATTGATTTCAAAGAAAAGGGATGAAATTGGCATGTTTTGATTGATTTTGAAAAGACTTGAAAATGGCTTGTTTTGAAAATGGTACTTTGTGGTTTTGTATGAAAAACATGGTTTTTGGGCATACTTTGACGGGAAATAACTTGGACTACAGATCTCTGTTTTGTGCCAAATCTGTTTAGAAATGAAATTGGATCCGGGATGTCCATGCCGTTCGAAGAACGGGTGAAAAACGATTTAAAATGAGAAAGTTATGTCCGTTGGAAGATTGGGGTTTGAATCTGTGAATTCTGCAGCTTTTAACTTAGAAAAAATTTAGCAGAATGATCCCCCGCACGTAGGCGCACTTGGTGCGTACGCGGCGTTCTTCCAGAAAGCGCCATCCACGCGTGCGCGTGATGTGCGCGGGCGCGCCGATGGGCTGCACCCAATGCCCAGCTATTTTCCAGAGAGTTGTGCCAGAGTTGTGCCAGTTTTGTGCCTGGGGCACCAGAGTACCCACGCGTACGCGTGGTTGACGCGTGTGCGCCGTTGACTATTTTTGAATGTGTGCATCCACGTGAAGGGTGCCTACGCGCCGATGAGTTTTTGTGGCCATCCGCGCGTGCACGTGGAGTGCGCGTACGCGTGGCCCTGTTTTCATCCCAAAGTTGATTTTTGAGTTTTGAAAGCCAAATTTCATACTTCTAAGCCTCCGATCTCACCATTTTTGTCTTGAATCATTATGATATGCCTAGCTATAAGAGAAGGAGCTAGTGGATGTGGTAACTTGCGAGTGAAGCGATGGGAAAATGAATAATCAATGAGGATCATTGATGATTATGTGAGATGTGGAGGATGGTGGTGGAAGTGCTTGTTATGCCATTGGCCGAAAGGCCGTAATTGTTTATGAATTGGCTGGTTCTGGACTGAACTGTGAGCCGGAAAAGCTGTGTATGCTATGAATATTGGCTGGTTATGGATTTAACCATGAGCCGGATGGCTAGATTATTGCCGTGTTATGGCGGAGCCATGATTATGGCTATGTATAAATGCATATATGCTGTTGAATGAATTGTGAATGTTGCACTTCCACTGTTGGAGATAAGAGTTTCCCTGGGAGGAAGCAGTGGCTAGCCACCACGTGCTCCATGTTGAGACTCGAAGCTCTTTTGACCCTATGTCATAAGTGTGGTCGGGCACTGTGAAAGACCCGGATGAGCTCGCCCCTGTAAATATTCACCAGTGAAGGTGATGGATATAGATCATGATTATGATCAAGTTTATGACGAGTATAACTCGAGTTGGGGATGCATGATAGAGGGACAGTCCAATGGTTAGCTACCAGGACTTGTCGGGTTGGCTCTATAACCGACAGATGATATCATCAGCCACTAGGGACAGGCATTCATCATATGCATACTATATGAATTGTTTGAGATTGCCTATCTGACTGCATATTACTTGCTAATTGTCTAAATGCCTTATTTGTTCCTATTTGTATATTTCTTGTTTGATATAACTGTGTTTGCTACATTATACTCCTGCTGGTGGTTGGGAGGTTTGAAGGAATTGGAAGGGAAGTATTATTTTAGATTGAAGAATCCTTAGTCAGATGCCCTTATATGGTTTAGCTTGTTTATAAGCTTTGATATCATCTGGAGGAAGTTCTAGGATTGCCTTCGGCTTTCCTCTATTATTATGTATTATATATGTGGAAGCTGTTACCATGCTGGGAACCTTTGGTTCTCACCCATGCGGATTTTGTGGTTTTCAGATGCAGGACGTGAGGTTTCTCGCTGAGGCCTGCTGGAGACTTCTGGGTTAGCGAAGATCCTTTGTTCTTGGGGAGTATGTTTTGGGTTATATGTTTTACTTAGATACTTTTATCTCCATTAAATAATACAAACTGTGATGACTCCTCTTATGGGGGATTTTGGAGAATAGGTTTTATGTATTTTTGTCCCTTTAGGTTTCCTTTGGGGTTTCCTTATTTTATCATATGTATATATTGCTATGCTCGGACCGGCTATCTTCGCAGCCGGATTTTGAGTCTTGATATTCCTGTTTTTGACCCTCCTTTGTATATATATAATCTCGCGTTGGTTATCCTTGTTTGTTACGTTATCGATCGGAATATTGCGCTTTCGAGTTGCGATTTTTGTTTACCCCTTTTTCTACAAAGGCTCCTAGTTATAATCAATCATTCATACTACTATACGTACTAAATTTTTATTTTAGAGGTCGTAATACCTTGCCATCTCTGAATTATGACTTAAGCATAAGACTCTGTATGGTAGGGTGTTACACACATCTTGGCATGCACCGAGGACGGTGCAATCTTTAAGTGTGGGGAGGTCGATACCGACTTCTATGGGTTAGTTACTTCATATTTTAACACCATTTTTAATTTTCTTTGTTAAATTAGTTGCTGCATTTGCATGTTTGTTTGATTTTGTGTATATTTTACCACTCCTTGGTTGAAGTGACATTTTCTTTTCAAGAAACTTTCTCTGGCATTCCACTAATTTGAATTGAAATTTTTATTGAACTTGTTTGAAGAAATATTATTTTGGAACATGGTTTAGAGCTCGAACACACAAAACCCGTGAGATTTTGAGCCTATTTGATTGGTTGCATTTTATCAACCAATATTTTATTTTTGGTGTGTGTTATTATCTCTAAAATTGTGATCTTTGTCATGTTTGATTCTATATTTCCATTGTTTAATGTATGCATGCACTTATGTGATTGAGGCCTTGTTTCACTAAGCTTACATACCCATATGGTCTTAACCTTTCATTATCCTTTGCATACTAATTTGAGCCAATTTTAACCCATTTGATCTTTACTTTAGCACATCATTAACTCTAAGCGGAAAACAATAATGTCCTTAATTTGAATCCTTGGTTAGCTTAGACTAGTGACAGTGCTCACGAATTAAGTGAGGGGAAATTGGATTTACTAATATTTGGTTTGAGAATTGAGTGTTGTGTATTCTTGAGAAAATATGAACAAGAATGTTAAGAACATGTTTATGCATTCAATACCGTAATCACATGTATTATAAATTATGAAAAAAAATTAGAAAAGAAAAATAAAAACAGAAAAAGAAAAAAGAGAAAAAGAAAAGAAAAAGAGCAGAAAAATAAAAAGGGGACAAAATGCCCCAAAGTAATGGTGATAGCAATGCATATGTACTGTACTAAAAAATTAGAATGCATGTATATGTAGTAAACACAGTTAATGGGTAGTTATTAATTTTATATTATGATTATATGGATTGTGCTAAGTTAGGTGAAAAGTTTAGGTTAATTAAGGATTAAGATTTTTGTCCACTTAGTCAAATACAATCCTACCTTGACCCTAACCCCATTACAACCCTAAAAAAAAGACCTCTTGATATGTGTATCTGTGCATTAATTCTTTATTGATTGTTAGATGAAGAGCAACCCTTAGAAAGCAAGATTAGTAGAGAATTGAGAGAATCGAACCTTAAACACTTGAGTGATTAGAGTGTATACACTTCCGGTGAGGGTTCGATGCTCGATTCTTTGTTCCCGACTTTCATGAGCTATTTTCTTCTGCAAGTCTATTTGTACTTTATTTTTATGATTTGAATTAGTGAAATCCAGTTCATATTTATTCTTGAAAGGCTTAATTACGTTTCACCAAGTACGTAAAAGCATTTTGCATGTAGTTGCATTCATATAAATAGGTTACATTTCATGCATCCTACCATTCCTTTTCACTCTTATAGCTTCCTGATGAGCGGATAATTTATACGCTTTTTGGCATTATTTTTAGTATGTTTTAAGTATGTTTTAGTTAGTTTTTATTATATTTTTATTAGTTTTTAGTTAAAATTCACTTTTCTGGACTTTACTATGAGTTTGTGTGTTTTTCTGTGATTTCAAGTATTTTCTGGCTGAAATTGAGGGACCTGAGCAAAAATCTGATTCAGAGGCTGAAAAGGACTGCAGCTGCTGTTGGATTCTGACCTCCCTACATTCGAAGTGGATTTTCTGGAGCTACAGAAGCCCAATTGGCGCGCTCTTAACGGCGTTGGAAGGTAGACATCCTGGGCTTTCCAGCAGTGTATAATAGTCCATACTTTGCCCGAGATTTGATGGCCTAAACTGGCGTTCCAAATCAGCTCAAAACTACCTGGCGTTAAACGCCGGAACTGGCACAAGAATGGGAGTTAAACACCCAAACTGGCACAAAAGCTGGC
>NC_029775.3:83549253-83550031 GCF_000817695.3 Arachis duranensis | reverse complement strand
AAGGCTTGAATGTTTATCTCTTGGATCCCTTAATCGGAATCTTCGTGGTATAAGCTAGAATTGATGGCAGCATTCAAGAGAACCCGGAAGGTCTAAACCTTGTCTGTGGTATTCTGAGTAGGATTCAATAATTGAATGATTGTGACGAGCTTCAAACTCCTGAAGGCTGGGCGTTAGTGACAGACGCAAAAGAATCAATGGATTCTATTCCAACCTGATTGAGAATCGACAGATGATTAATCGTGCCGTGACAGGGTGCGTTGAACATTTTCACTGAGAGGACGGGATTGTAGCCACTAACAATTGTGATGCCCAACATACAACTTGCCATGGAAAGGAGTAAGAAGGATTGGATGAAGACAGTAGGAAAGCAGAGAGACGGAAGGGACAAAGCATCTCCATTCGCTTATCTGAAGTTCTCACCAATGAATTACATAAGTATCTCTATCTTTACTTTATGCTTTATTCATATATCATCCATAACCATTTGAATCTTCTTGACTAAGATTTACAAGGTGACCATAGCTTGCTTCATACCAACAATCTCCGTGGGATCGACCCTTACTCGCGTAAGGTTTATTACTTGGACGACCCAGTGCACTTGCTGGTTAGTTGTGCGAAGTTGTGATAAAGAGTTGAGATTGCAATTGAGCGTACCATGTTGATGGCGCCATTGATGATCACAATCTCGTGCACCAAGTTTTTGGTGCCGTTGCCGGGGATTGTTCGAGTTTGGACAACTGACGGTTCATCTTGTTGCTTAGATTAGGTATTTTTC
>NC_029775.3:83547279-83549125 GCF_000817695.3 Arachis duranensis | reverse complement strand
GCTTGGCTAGCCATGTCTAATTCCTTTAGACTGAAGCTTTAGACTAACATTGCATGATTCCTGGAATTCTCATTAAGAATTTTGATATCTTTATTTTTTTTTCCACTTAATTTTCGAAAAATCCAAAAAAAATTACAAAATCATAAAAATAAAAAAATATTTTATGTTTCTTGTTGAGTCTAGTGTCTCATTTTAAGTTTGGTGTCAATTGCATGTTTCTATTCTTCTTGCATTCAAGCATGTGTCTTCATTAATCTTCAAGTTGTTCTTGATGATCTCCTTGTTCTGATCTTTAAATTCTCTTGTCTCGAGTGTTTTGTTGTTTTTCATATGCATTCTCATTTTGTTAGTGTCAATGGTATACAAACTGCTAAGTTTGGTGTCTTGCATGCATTGTTATTTAATTTTAGTTACATTTTGATTATTAAAAATCAAAAAAAATTTTAATTTGTGTCTTTTCAAGTCAAAAATACAGAGAATTGAAGATTCAGAACATACAGCAGAGGAATTACACAGAAAAAGGCTAGGCGTTCAAAACGCCCAGTAAAGAAGGAAAACTGGCGTTTAAACGCCAGCCAGGATGCCTGGCTGGGCGTTTAACGCCCAAAAGGGTAGTGTTTTGGGCGTTAAACGCCCAGAATGGATACCATTCTGGGCATTTAACGCCAGGATGGCACAAGAGGGAAGATTTTGTTTTTAATTCAAATTTTTTTCATGTTTTCAAAATTTTTCAAAATCAAATCTTTTTCAAATCATATCATTTCAATCATATGTTTTCAAAATCAATTTCTTTCCATTTTCAAAAATACTTGCTATCAATTAATGATTTGATTCAACATTTCAAGTATGTTGCCTTTTTTGTTGAGAAAGGTTTAATGTTTGAATCATATCTTTTCTTGTTAGCCAAGTCATTAATTTTAAAAATCAAATCTTTCTAAATTGTTTTTCAAATCATATCTTCTCAATCATATCTTTTTAAAACTATATCTTTTCAATCATATATTTTTCTTACATCTTTTTCAAAATAGTTTTCAATCATACCTTTTTGATTTCTAATTTCAAAACCTTTTTCAAAAATCACTTGATTTCTTTTTCCACTCTTAAGTTTTTGAAAATCAATTAGTATTTTTTTCAAAATGTTTTTAAAATCTTTTTATTTTATTTCTTCCCCTCTTCTCACATACTTCTATTTATGGACTAACACTCCTCCTTAATACACAATTCGAACTCCATCTTTCTTGATAAGTTCAAATTTTTCTACCTCTTCCTTCTATTTTTCTTTTCCTCTGACACTTCAAGGAATCTCTATACTGTGACATAGAGGATTCCATACTTTCTTGTTCTCTTCTCTTTCATATGAGCAGGAGCAAAGACAAAAGCATTCTTGTTGAGGCGGACCCTGAACCTGAAAGGACCTGGAAGCGAAAGCTAAGAGAAGCTAAGGCACAACTCTCTGTAGAGGACCTAATAGAAATCTTCAAACAAGAAGAAGACATGGCAGCCAAAAACAACAACAATGCTAACAATGCAAGGAAGGTGCTGGGTGACTTTACTGCACCTACTCCCGACTTCTATGGTAGAAGCATCTCTATCCCTGCCATTGGAGCAAACAACTTTGAGCTTAAGCCTCAATTAGTTTCTCTGATGCAACAGAATTGCAAGTTCCATGAACTTCCATTGGAAGATCCTCATCAGTTTTTAGCTGAGTTCTTGCAAATCTGTGACACTGTCAAGACTAATGGGGTTGACCCTGAGGTCTACAGACTTATGCTATTCCCTTTTACTGTAAGAGACAGAGCTAGGATATGGTTGGACTCATAACCTAAAGAAAGCCTGAACTCTTGGT
>NC_029775.3:83541336-83547028 GCF_000817695.3 Arachis duranensis | reverse complement strand
GTCATTAGACAGCTCTGCTGGAGGATCTCTTCATCTGAAGAAGACGCCTGCAGAAGCTCAAGAACTCATTGAAATGGTTGCAAGTAACCAATTCATGTACACTTCTAAAAGGAATCCTGTGAAGAATGGGACAAATCAGAAGAAAGGAGTTCTTGAGATTGATACTCTGAATGCCATATTGGCTCAGAACAAAATATTGACTCGACAAGTCAATATGATTTCTCAAAGTCTGTCTGGAATGCAAGCTGCACCAGGCAGTACTAAGGACACTTCATCTGAAGAAGAAGCTTATGATCCTGAGAATCCTTCAATAGAAGAGGTGAATTACATGGGAGAATCCTATGGAAACACCTATAATCCTTCATGGAGGAATCACCCAAATCTCTCATGGAAGGATCAACAGAGACCTCAACAAGGTTTCAACAACAATAATGGTGGAAGAAACAGGTTTAGCAATGGCAAGCCTTTTCCATCATCTTCTCAGCAACAGACAGAGAATTCTAAGCAGAGCCACTCTGACTTAGCAACCATGGTCTCTGATTTAATCAAAACCACTCAAAGTTTCATGACTGAAACAAGGTCCTCCATTAGGAACTTGGAGGCACAAGTGGGACAGCTGAGCAAGAAAATTACCGAACTCCCTTCTAGTACTCTTCCAAGCAATACAGAAGAGAATCCAAAAGGAGAATGCACACTACAAGAAAAATATCCATTCAACCACACTTTTTTAAGGCTACATTTGAAAAGCGTAGCCTATTCTAGGAATAGGCTACGCTTTTCTCCGTGTTTCCTTTTTGTAGGAGAATAGGAAACACATTTGTGGCATCACTTGAAAAGTGTAGCCTTAGGTATTATAAATATCACTTATAAAGCGTAGCCTTATCTTAAGAGCTATGGGTTCATTTTTTACACCAAAGAGTACACTTTTAAAGAGTAATCTATTTATTAGATTTTAAGTGCACTTTAAAAGTGTTGCCTAATGTATCTCAAGTCAAATATCCAACACTTAGTAAATTTTTTTTCAATTTTCAGCAAATGATACATATACAAACACTTAGCCAAATAAAATAAAAACATAAAATCCCACCTTGGCTTTTCCCTTATTCGCGCCACCCCCAACCCAGAGAAGACTCTGCGCCATCACCACTCACTGTAACATCACTAATTTCTAACCCTTAATCCTAAAATCCCCAAATTAACTCAAAAAATCATAATTTCCCCAATTCCTAACCCTAACAGTCGCAACCTCACCCTCCTTTAACGTAACCACCACAGCGCCGCTGCAGCTATTGCCAACTTCAGAGCTGCAGAAAGTTGTCCTTCCTGCCGTCGAATGCCGCCGTCGTGTCGCACATGAGAGAGAGAGAGAGAGAGAGAGAGAGAGAGGAGCTACCCACGATAGCTGCCGTCGAAGCCAGGCTCGTCGCCGTCACCACCCACGAAGCTGCGAGGAGCCGCTGTCGTGCTCGTGTCGCTGTGCGCCGTCGAGCTGCCCTCACCCTGAGCCGTCGATCTGTCGCCACGGCTACAAGGGCTTGTCACTGGAGCCACGACTGTCACTGAGCTTCTATCACCACTGCCGTTCAAGCCACTGCTGCCGTCGATTTGGAGTTGCTGCGATTGGAGCCACTAGCGGGGATGAGTTGCTACTGCCTTGTTGTCGTCCTAATTATATTCAACATCCACTGCCTTGAGCAGTTTCTGCCCTTGAGTTTGTTGAGTTTGGATTCCTTGTGCTTCTGTAACTGTCATTACTGCTGTGGGAACCAACGTTTCTGTTTGGCTACTGCTGAAGGTCTTCCACCATCGCTGGAGCTGCCCAGAATCATCGTGGAAACTGCCAAGATATATGGTTGATTTCTAATTATGCCAAGACATCATCACTAATTAAGTTTTATGTTGATTTTTTTTATTTTATTTTATGTACTGAGCATTATAACTTGTGAATCCCATTTCCTTTTTGATATTCAATGTTTTGACAAACTGCCATGGTTTATAGTCTATTGATACTTGCCATTTTCATGCTTAATCAGTCTGATTTAGAGATATTTTGGAGCTGACTAAGGCTTTGATGAACAACCCAGCCGCTGCTTGTGCAATCTGATGATGAACATTTTTTTAATGGTTGAGTATATTGCTAAATTTATTGCTTTAATCACTAGGTGCTGTGTTAAGGAAGAAACAAAATTTTTCTGCAACCCAGCATGTTTAAGGAGAGTCGCAAACTTCTGCTAGGTCCATACGTCTTTGTTGTATGCTATAATTGCTAGTGCTTCCTCTAATGAACTTGTATTCTATAGTTAGAAAATAATTAATGTTTTTCATATGTAGGGTTATGTTCACACTGCAGGAGCGACTGTTGTTCATCAATTCTGCCATCTTGGCTCTTTCTCTTTTCTTGGTGGTGGTTCTGTGGTACGATTTACTTTGAATCTTTGTTTCGAATTTTTCTGTTTGTAACAAAAAAGATATGATTGTTATGATATCATGTAAGGATAGTATCCAACACTTAAGCCAATTAGAAAAAGAGTTTATGAAGGCTGTCATTAGTAAGTATTGTATGAGGAATCTGGTTGTTCTTGATTTTGGAATTCAATAGAGCATTATTGGTCATCGGGATGATTAATAGAAAGTGGATTAAACTGGGTCTAATGTGTTATTGATATTGAATTTTCCTTGTATAACTTGTTAAAGCAAATACTGTTACCATGCCAAATGATTTAACCTTACTCAGGTGTGCAACTACAATGTCATGTTCTTATATAAATGCAGGTTTTACAAGATGTTCCAAAGTACACAATGGTAGCCGGAGAAAGAGCGATGCTTCGGGGTCTAAATTTAGTGGGCCTGGCTCGACGTGGATTCAGCACTGCAGAGGTTATACTAACCAAAATTTTAAAATTACTTGTCTTCGATTGTTTTTCATTGCAACTAAACTTCTCTCTTGTTTAATTATCCAGATCAGGAACCTTAAAGCAGCCTATCGGAAGATATTCATGCGTGCTGATGTAAATGCCGGGTCATTCGAGGATAGGCTTGCCGAAGTGGTATTTCTCTGTTTTGCTTTATCGCTTTTAGGAGCCATGATTTGTAGTTACTTAGCAATGTCACATTACTTATGTGGTTGCTTTCTCTTAGGTGAAATGTCAGCAGTGTTCCTTTTGCTCCAACAAGTTTGATCCATTCTTAGATCTAAGCCTCGAAATTTTCAAGGCAGAATCATTGCAGAAAGCACTTGCAAATTTCACTGCTGCAGAATGGTTGGATGGAGGGGAGAGGCAATACAATTGTCAAAGATGCAAGCAGAAAGTTAGGGCTCTGAAACAGTTTACGGTTCATAAGGCACCTTATGTGTTAACTATTCACTTAAAGCAGTTCCATGCGCACAATCCTGGACAGAAGATTAAAAAGAAGGTTCAGTTTGACTGTGCTCTGGACCTAAAACCTTTTGTCAGGGGCTCATATGTAAGTTGTTCTTTTTTGCTAAGTTTTTGTGGGCATAAAATATCTCACCTTGTTAGAATTTCCTTTTGTCAGCTGATGGATATCCATTTTTGAACTGTGGAACACTAATGAAAAATAACTAAATGTACTACCATTTTTTAAGCAAATTCGTTATTTTTTAGAATTTTATTTATTTACTGATATAGCTTCTGTTTTCATAATGGCCATAAGCCCATAACCTTTCGTTTCTTACTCTCTCGTTATGACTTTATATTATCTGATATGCCTTTAAGATATCATTCCGATGAATACTTTTAACTTTAATTGTTACCAACTTATTTTGTTCTATTTTTGGTCAGATCTCAATGTTTTTCAATACAGATTACTGGTTGGCCATTGGAGTTAATGGCTTATGCTTATTTAGCTGTTAGTCCTCCAAGCATGATAGCGCAATTTGAAGAGGTAGGAACTAAACTAACTTTTCTGATATTGTTGTTGTAGAACTCAACTAGTGATTCTTTTGACAGATGGCTGCAGCAGCATCAAATAAAAGTACCGCCAAGAAAGATTCGAGATATCCTGAAATAGAGGAGCAAGTATTGTGCGAATCCAGTATATCAAAATACAATAATTTCTTACAGGCAAGAAAACTTTTGATGCCTTCATCTCTTACTTTTAGAACGGTCATAGCTTTTGAGAACTTTGTGTTTCTTTGGTGATAAATCGAGTTAAAATTAAGATAAAAAAGGTGATTTCTTTAGTGGTCTTTTTATAATTACAAATGTCATTATGAATATTTTTTAACTACTTTTTTATATAATTATGCAGGATAACAATGAAGATTAAGCTGATTATTATTGTGGTTTATTGGCTAAGATAAAGTGCTATTTAGAATCTTTACATGTATGGTTGACTAATGCTTTTTATTAGAAGATACTTTTATTGGCTAAGTGATATTATGGTTTTGATATGGCTATGCTTACTTTAGTTTGAGATGTATGAATTTTACAGTTAACTTTATTCTTGTACTTTTAGATCAATATTATAAATATATTTTGGTTAGAGATAATTTTTATTATATATAGAAATTATTTAGTATAATTATGTATTTATTTTTATTTTGTAATATTCAACTCATTTAAATAAAAATGCAGAATTATTATATATGTAATCATATTAACTATTATGTTGTATTAATAATTATTAGATAATTAAATATATATACAGAAAAAAATAAGACCTAAAGCTACACTTATATACAGTAGTTATAGTATAAAAAAAAAACAAGACCTAAGGCTACACTTATATATAGTAGCTATAGTATACAAAAAAAGAGGGACCTAAGGCTACGCTTATAAAAAGTAGCTATGGTATACAATGTGGCTACGCTTTACAAGTGATGCAGTAGTGTTGAAAAGCGTAGCCTATTCTGGAAAAATGAAAGCTGAAAAGCGTAGCCTTTGGTCCTGGACAGCATCACTTGAAAAGCGTAGCCTATTCTCAAAGGCTAAAAGCGTAGTCCTTGGTGCAGAAAAGCGTAGCCTTTGAGAATAGGCAACGGCCGAATAGGAATCACTCCAAAAAGCGTAGCCGTAGCCCAAAAAGCGTAGCCGTAGCCTAAGGCATCATTTTTTTTTTACTTTTAGCTACACTTTTCAAGTGTACCTAAATGGGTGTTTTTCTTGTAGTGGCAAGGCCATTAACATGACCCACATGGCCGAACTTAGAGGGGAGGAAGAGGCAGTGATCGCCACTGAGGAAGACCTCAATGGACGTCCACTGGCCTCCAATGAGTTCCCTAATGAGGAACAATGGGAATCTGAGGCTCATAATGAGACCATAGAGATTCCATTGGATTTACTTCTGCCATTCATGAGCTCTGATGAATATTCTTCCTCTGAAGAGGATGAAGATGTCACTGAAGAGCAAGTTGCTAAATACCTTGGAGCAATCATGAAGCTAAATGACAAGTTATTTGGTAATGAGACTTGGGAGAACGAACCTCCTTTGCTCACCAAAGAATTGGATGACTTGTCTAGGCAGAAATTACCTCAAAAGAGACAAGATCCTGGGAAGTTTTCAATACCTTGTACCATAGGCACCATGACCTTTAAGAAGGCTCTGTGTGACCTAGGGTCAAGCATAAACCTCATGCCACTCTCTGTAATGGAGAAGCTAGGGATCTTTGAGGTACAAGCTACAAGAATCTCACTAGAGATGGTAGACAATTCAAGAAAACAAGCTTAAA
>NC_029775.3:83540654-83541235 GCF_000817695.3 Arachis duranensis | reverse complement strand
GTGTTGGGAGGCCACAACCAACTTCTAAGTTTGGTGTTGGACCCCCACATTCAAACTCTAAGTTTGGTGTTGGGAGGTTCCAACATTGCTCTGAGTATCTGTGAGGCTCCATGAGAGCCCACTGTCAAGCTACTGACATTAAAGAAGCGCTTGTTGGGAGGAACCCAATGTTATATTTATCTACTTTCCTTTGTTATTTTATGTTTTCTGTAGGTTGATGATCATGAGAAGTCACAAAATCAATTAAAAAAGCAAAAACAGAATGAAAAATAGAAAGAAAAACAGCACACCCTGGAGGAAGACCTTGCTGGCGTTTAAACGCCAGTAAGGGCAGCAAATGGGCGTTTAACGCCCAGTCTGGCACCATTCTGGGCATTTAACGCCAGAAAGGGGCACCAGACTGGCATTAAACGCCAGGAAAGGGCAAGAAGCTGGTGTTAAACACCAGAAATAGGCACCAGCCCGGCGTTTAACGCCAGAATTGGCATAGAGAGCATTTTTGCTCGTCACTTGGTGCAGGGATGACTTTTCCTTGACACCTCAGGATCTGTGGACCCCACAGGATCCCCACCTACCCCACC
>NC_029775.3:83527692-83540510 GCF_000817695.3 Arachis duranensis | reverse complement strand
CATCCTTCATAAAACCCCACCTACCTCACCATTCAAATTCAAACCACTTTCCCTCCCAAAACCCACCCTTACATGACCGAACCATACCACTCTCTCCACCCCTATATAAACCCATCTTCACTCCTTCATTTTCACACAACCTAAACACTACTTCTACCCCTTTGGCCGAACCACAAAGCCATCTCCATCTCCTCTATTTCTTCTTCTTCTACTCTCTTCTTTCTTCTTTTGCTCGAGGACGAGCAAATCTTTTAAGTTTGGTGTGGTAAAAGCATTGCTTTTTGTTTTTCCATAACCATTTATGGCATCCAAGGCCGGAGAAACCTCTAGAAAGAGGAAAGGGAAGGCAAAGGCTTCCACCTCCGAGTCATGGGAGATGGAGACATTCATCTCAAGGGTGCATCAAGACCACTTCTATGAAGTTGTGGCCTTGAAGAAAGTGATCCCCGAGGTCCCTTTCAAACTCAAAAAGAGTGAATACCCGGAGATCCAACATGAGATTCGAAGAAGAGGTTGGGAAGTTCTTACCAACCCCATTCAACAAGTCGGAATCTTAATGGTTCAAGAGTTCTATGCCAATGCATGGATCACCAAGAACCATGATCAAAGTGTGAACCCGGATCCAAAGAATTGGCTTACTATGGTTCGGGGGAAATACTTGGATTTTAGTCCGGAGAGTGTGAGGTTGGCGTTCAACTTGCCTATGATGCAAGGAGATGAGCATCCTTACACTAGAAGGGTCAACTTTGATCAAAGGTTGGACCAAGTCCTCATAGACATCTGTGAAGAGGGCGCTCAATGGAAGAGAGATTCAAGAGGGAAGTCAGTTCAACTGAGAAGGCATGACCTCAAGCCCGTGGCTAGGGGATGGTTGGAGTTTATCCAACGCTCAATCATTCCCACTAGCAACCGGTCCGAAGTTACTATAGACTGAGCCATCATGATTCATAGCATCATGATTAGAGAAGAAATAGAAGTTCATGAGGATATAGCCCAAGAACTTTATAAGGTGGCGGACAAGTCCTCTACCTTGGCAAGGTTAGCCTTTCCTCATCTCATTTGTCACCTCTGTTATTCAGTTGGAGTTGACATAGTGGGAGACATCCTCATTGATGAGGACAAGCCCATCAATAAGAAAAGGATGGAGCAAACAAGAGATCCCACTCATCATGAAATCCCTGAGATGTCTCAAGGGATGCACTTTCCTCCACAAAATTATTGGGAGCAAATCAACACCTCCCTAGGAGAATTGAGTTCCAACATGGGACAACTAAGGGTGGAGCACCAAGAACATTCCATCCTCCCCCATGAAATTAGAGAAGATCAAAGAATCATGAGAGAGGAGCAACAAAGGCAAGGAAGAGACATTGAGGAGTTCAAGAACTCCATAAGATCTTCAAAAGGAAGAACAAGCTGCCATCACTGAGGTGGACCCGTTCTATAATCTCCTTGTTCCTTATTTTCCTGTTTTTTGAATTTTCATGCTTATGTTTATCTATGTTTGTGTCTTGTGATCATTAGTGTCTTAGTGTCTATGCCTTAAAGTTATGAATTTCCTATGAATCCATCATCTTTCTTAAATGAAAAAAATTGTTCTTAATTGTAAAAGAGAAGAATTGCATGAATTTTGAATTTTATAACAGATTAATTATATTGATGTGGTGGCAATACTTTTATTTTCTGAATGTATGCTTGAACAGTGCATATGTCTTTTGAATTTGTTGTTCATGAATGTTGGCTCTTGAAATAATGATGAAAAAGGAGACATGTTACTGAGGATCTGAAAAATCATAAAAATGATTCTTGAAGCAAGAAAAAAGTAGTGAATACAAAAAAAAAAGAAAAAAAGGGAGAAAAACGAAAAAAAAGAGACAAAAAGAATAAAGTTGTGATCCAAGGCAAAAAGAGTGTGCTTAAGAACCCTGGACACCTCTAATTGGGGACTCTAGCAAAGCTAAGTCACAATCTGAAAAGGTTCACCAGTTATGTGTCTGTGGCATGTATGTATCCGGTGGTAATACTGGAAGACAGAGTGCTTTAGGCCACGGCCAAGACTCATAAAGTAGCTATGTTCAAGAATCATCATACCTAACTAGGAGAATCAATAACACTATCTGGATTCTGAGTTCCTAAAGAAGCCAAGCATTCTGAATTTCAAAGGATAGAGTGAGATGCCAAAACTGTTCAGAGGCAAAAAGCTAAAAGCCCCGCTCATCTAATTAATACTGATCTTCATAGATGTTTTTGGAATTCATTGCATATTCTCTTCTTTTTATCTTATTTGATTTTCAGTTGCTTGGGGACAAGCAACAATTTAAGTTTGGTGTTGTGATGAGCGGATAATTTATACGCTTTCAGGCATTGTTTTTAGTATGTTTTTAGTATGTTTTAGTTAGTTTTTATTATATTTTTATTAGTTTTTAGTTAAAATTCACTTTTCTGGACTTTACTATGAGTTTGTGTGTTTTTCTGTGATTTCAGGTATTTTCTGGCTGAAATTGAGGGACCTGAGCAAAAATCTGATTCAGAGGCTGAAAAGGACTGCAGATGCTGTTGGATTCTGACCTCCCTACATTTGAAGTGGATTTTCTGGAGCTACAGAAGCCCAATTGGCGCGCTCTTAACGGCGTTGGAAAGTAGACATCCTAAGCTTTCCAGCAGTGTATAATAGTTCATACTTTGCCCGAGATTTGATGGCCCAAACTGGCGTTCCAAATCAGCTCAAAACTGTCCAGCGTTAAACGCCGGAACTGGCACAAGAATGGGAGCTAAACGCCCAAACTGGCACAAAAGCTGGTGTTTAACTCCAAGAAAAGTCTCTACACATGAAAGCTTCAATGCTCAGCCCAAGCACACAACAAGTGGGCCCGGAAGTGGATTTTTATGTAATTTACTCATTTCTGTAAACCCTAGGCTACTAGTTCTCTACAAATAGGACCTTTTACTATTGTATTTTAATCTTTGGATCACTTTAGATCCTTTGATCATCTTTGGATGTCTAGTTCTTAGAGCATGGGGGCTGGCCTCTCGGCCATGCCTAGACCTTGTTCTTATGTATTTTCAACGGTGGAGTTTCTACACACCATAGATTAAGGTGTGGAGCTCTGCTGTACCTCGAGTATTAATGCAATTACTATTGTTCTTCTATTCAATTTAGCTTATTCTTGTTCTAAGATATTCATTTTCACCCAAGAACATGATGAATGTGATGATTATGTGACACTCATCATCATTCTCACTTATGAAGGAGTGCCTGACAACCACTTCTGTTATACAAGCAAACAAGGCTTGAATGTTTATCTCTTGGATCCCTTAATCGGAATCTTCGTGGTATAAGCTAGAATTGATGGCAGCATTCAAGAGAATCCGGAAGGTCTAAACCTTGTCTATGGTATTCTGAGTAGGATTCAATGATTGAATGACTATGACGAGCTTCAAACTCCTGAAGGCTGGGCGTTAGTGACAGACGCAAAAGAATCAATGGATTCTATTCCAACCTGATTGAGAACCGATAGATGATTAGCCGTGCCGTGACAGGGTACGTTGAACATTTTCACTGAGAGGACAGGATTGTAGCCACTGACAATGGTGATGCCCAACATACAGCTTGCCATGGAAAGGAGTAAGAAGGATTGGATGAAGACAGTAGGAAAGCAGAGAGACGGAAGGGACAAAGCATCTCCATTCACTTATCTGAAGTTCTCACCAATGAATTACATAGGTATCTCTATCTTTACTTTATGCTTTATTCATATATCATCCATAACCATTTGAATCTTCCTGACTAAGATTTACAAGGTGACCATAGCTTTCTTCATACCAACAATCTCCATGGGATCGACCCTTACTCGCGTAAGGTTTATTACTTGGACGACCCAGTGCACTTGCTGGTTAGTTGTGCGAAGTTGTGATAAAGAGTTGAGATTGCAATTGAGCGTACCATGTTGATGGCGCCATTGATGATCACAATCTCGTGCACCACTTCCCTTGAGCTTAGCATGAGGTCATGCTAATGTTTATGTATAGGGAGGTTGATAAACCACTATTTTATGATTTATCTTCTGCTCAATTGAGTGATTTTATCAATTCTTCACTCACTTATTCATATAAATTGCTTGGTTTTACAATTCCTTCCTTATTTTATGATATATGTGAAAATATGTTTCCTATGCCTTAAAAATGTTAAATTTAATTATCTTTTATTACCATTCGATGCCGTGATCTGTGTGTTGAGTATTTTCAGACTTTATAGGACAGGAATGGCTTAGAGAACAGAAAGGAAACACGTAAAAATGGAATGAACGCACAAAATGGAGTTTTTGAAGAATTGGCAGCAACGCGAATGCGTGAACGACGCGGATGTGTGACTAGCGCGAAACATAACTGACGTGGATGCGTGACTGACACGGATGCGTGGAAGAGAAAAACTCCAGATGACCCGGACGCGTGACCCACGCGAACGCGTGACAGACCCCACGTGCAGAAAATTACAAAAGAAAACCCCCAGCGATTTCTGGACCCTTTTTCGGTCCAAATCCAAGCCCAGAAAACACAGATTAGAGGCTATAAAGTGGGGAAATGCATCTATTCATGGGAGAACAATTCATACAACAAGAATACAACATTCATTATTCATAATTTCAGGATTAGATGTAGTTTCTAGAGAGAGAGGTTCTCTCCTCTCTCTTAGGTTTTAGGATTAGGATTTCTTTCAGTCATTAGGATTGTTTCTTCATACCAGGTTCAATATTCCTTTATTTTGACTCCTCTTCTACTTTTAGATACTATAATGCTTTTATTTATTAATGACTTATGTTGCCAAGTTAGCTTATGAACTTTTCCATGTTAGATTTGATTTTTTTTATTAATGAAATTTGAAGTATTTCAGATATATAATTTTTATTTATCTTTCTATATTCTTGGCTTTGGTTGAGTAATTAGAGACTCTTGAGTTTTCAAACTCTTTTGTTGATTGATAATTGAAAGTTGCTAATTGACTTGAATTCTACTAACTCCAGTCTTTCTTTGGAAATTGACTAGGACTTGAGGATTCATATTGATTTATCCACTTGACTTATCTTCATAGTTAGAGGTTGACTAAGTGGGAGAAACGAGCAATTCTCATCACAATTGATAAGGATAACTAGGATAGGACTTCTAATTTTCATACCTTGCCAAGAGTTTTCTTAGCTATTGATTTATTAATTCCTACAATTTATTTCTCTTGTTCAAACCTTTCAAAAACCCAAAAAAATTATTTTCCATAACCAATAATAAAACACACCTTCCTGCAATTCCTTGAGAAGACGACCCGAGGTTTGAATACTTCGGTTTATAAATTTTACTGGGTTTGTTACTTGTGACAACCAAAACTTTTGCACAAAAGGATTCTTTGCTGGTTTAGAAGCTATACTTGCAACGTGATTATTTCTATGAAATTCTTTACTAGCAAAAGTTCGTTCGTCAATGCTGCAAGAAGCCTGAGCCTCTAACAAAACTATAGAGGCACAGTTGAGTCAAATTAGACAGCACTTATCTGAATAGATAAGGGAAGAGTGTCTGGCCCTCGTTAGTACCAAGGAGGCTAAGCCTAAAATGGTATACACTGTTGAGGAATTAAATGAAGAAGAGACTCAAGAAGAGACTGGAAGCACATTGTTGTATGTCTCTCTTTTGGGAAGAAAGCCTGAAGTACCACACCCTCAGATGCCCCAAAAGGAGACCAAGGATGAGCACTGCTCACAATCCTTGGAAGGCTATGAAAAGCTGTAGTTCAATATTCCTTTTGGTCAAGTTTTGGAGCAATGGCCTCTATCTATTGGAAGAAACCTCTCTTATGCTGAGAGAGGCGAAATAGTGATGAGGTTACAGAAGGATTATATGATTATCAAGGCCCTTCAACGTCCACTACCCCCTGACAAAAGAGGTATTATCATGCAGAGTACCATACTGAAGCCTCCTCCCTTAGTGAAAACTCATACAGTTTTCCTATACATCAAACTTACGTTTGGTGTTGGGTAGTCACCACCCACCAAAGAGGAAGGTCTCAAGAGGAAAATGTATAGGGAATGGAGAAACAATACTACCCCTACCCTAACAAGTAAGGAGAATCAAGCTAATCACACTAAAAGAAAGCTTGTTAGGAGGAATTCAAATCTAAGGGCACTAATCTCCTCCTCTTCTCCCATGGAGTCATTTCTGTTAACCAACTGGAAGAAGAGGAAGAAAGTCAGCAATCGAGTGTCAAGCTAATGATATTTAAGAAGCGCTTGTTGGGAGGCAACCCAACCATGAGTAGAGTATTTTTGTTCTTATATCTTTTGTTTATTTTCATTTGAGTTTATTTTAGTTTATATTTAGAGTTTTTCCTTGCTTTTTAATGTTTTGATCATGTGTAGTAGTTAGAACAGAAACTAAAATAGTCAGAGCTGGAAACAGAATACCCTGGAGCAGAGACCTTGCTGGCGTTGAACGCCAGATAAGGGGGCCAGAGTGGGCATTTAACGCCCACGAGGAGCGGCAAAGCTGGCATTGAATGCCATCCAGGGAGCATATAGCTGGCGTTGAACGCCAGCTAGGGGCCAGAGGCTGGGTGTTCAACGCCCCAACAGAGGCACAGACCTGGCATTGAACGCCAGGAAGGAACACCCCAATGGGCATTCAACACCCTATAAGGAGCATCAAGCTGGCATTGAATGCCAGCCAGGAGCA
The DNA here is from genome assembly GCF_000817695.3 of Arachis duranensis. NCBI lineage: Eukaryota > Viridiplantae > Streptophyta > Magnoliopsida > Fabales > Fabaceae > Arachis > Arachis duranensis. The sequence goes on along the minus strand of NC_029775.3, from coordinate 83,533,799 downwards.
AGAGCTAGGCATTCAACGCCCACAAGGGGCAGGGAATTCGAATTCCCTAGCCTCCCAGGACCAGTGGGTCCCACAGAAACTCCACCTACCCCATCTAACTCTCTCATTCCCAATTGTTCATATTTGCTCGAGGACGAGCAAAACTCTTAAGTTTGGTGTTGCAAAAGCTTTGCTTTTTGACTTCTACCACTCCTAAGTATGGCACCAAAGACTGGTGAAACCTTAAGGAAGAGGAAGGGAAAGGAACTTGCCTCCGCTTCCCTTACCTCATATGTCATCTATGCAATTCAGCTGGAATCATCATAGAATGAGACATTTCCAGTAAGGAGGACAAGCCCATCACTAAAAAAAGGATAGAGCATGTTAGAGAGCCGGCACATGGACCACATCAAGAGCATATGGAGCCACCTCAATAAGAAATCCCTAAGATGCCTCAAGAATGTATTTTCCTCCCCAAAATTTTTTTTGGGACCAATTGCAGACTTCTCTAGGAGAATTGAGCTCCAACAAGGATCAGCTGAGGATGGGACACCAAGAGCACTCCACCATCCTCCATGAAATAATAGAAGATCAAAGAGCCTTGAGAGAAGAACAAAAGAGGCAGGGGCGTGACATATAAGAAATCAAGCATTGCATTGGATCCTCTAGAAGGAGTAGTAGCTGCCATCACTAAGGTGGATTCGTTTCCTTTACTGCCCTGTTGCCTATGTTATTTTTTTGTTTTTCATGTATTTTGTTTTATTGTCTGTTTTCAGTGCATGATCATTTGTCTTTATATCTTAAAGCTATGAAATATTCCATGCATTTATCACCTTACTTAAAAGAAAAATTATTTTATTGAAAAAGAAAAGTAAGATGCCTGAGTTTCGAGATTTATATTAGGAATAGTTCAATTATTTTGATGTGGTGGTATTGCTTTTGTTTTCTGAATGTATGAATAAAAAATGCATATTTAATGTTGGAGTTAAAGAATGTTGGCTCTTGAAAGAATGATGATGAAAGAGAAGTATTATTGGTAATCTGAAAAATCTAAAAATTGATTCTTGAAGCAAGAAAAAGCAACAAAAAACAATTAAAGAAAAAAATTTATTATATGCGAAAAAAAAGCAAGAGAAAAAGAAAGAAAAAGAAAAGCCAATAGATATTTAAACCAAAAGGCAAGAGCAAAAAGCCAATAGCTCTTTAAACTAAAAGGCAAGAGCAAGGATCCAAGTCTTTGAGCATCAATGGTTAGGAGGGCCTAAAAGAAATATCTTAGTCTAAATAGTTCAATTGAGCTAGTTTCCTAACTATATGCTTGTGGTGTGAAGGTGTCAAGTTAAAAACTTGAGACTGAGTAGTTAAAGTCGTGGTCCAAATCAAAGAGTGTGCTTAAGAACCATGGACACCACTGACTGGGGACTCTAGCAAAGCTAAGTCACAATCCTAAGGGGTTCACCTAGTTAAAGTGTCTGTGGCATTTATCTATCCGGTGGTAATACTGGAAAACAAAGTGCTTAGGATCACGGTCAATACTCTAAAAGCTGTGTTCAAGAATAAAAAAAACTTAACTAGGAGAATCAATGATATCATCTGGATTCTGATTTCCAAAAGATGCCAATCATTCTAAGCTTCAATGGATAATGAGATGCCAAAACTATTCAGAAGCAAAAAGCTACTAATCCCGCTCATCTAATTGAAACTGAGCTTCATTGAGAACTCTGAGATTTATTGTATCCTTTTTATCTATTTATCCTATTCTATTTTTGGTTGTTTAGGGACAAGCAATAGTTTAAATTTGGTGTTCTGATGAGCGAATATTTTATACGCTTTTTGGCATTGTTTTCATATAGTTCTTAGTATATTTTGTTTAAGTTTTATTATGTTTTCATAAGTTTTTGTGAAAAATTCACATTTTTGGATTCTACTTTGAGTTTGTGCGTTTTCATGCAATTTCAGGTATTTTCTGGTTGAAATTGAGGCGCTGGAGCAAAAGTCTGATTCAGAGACAAAGAAAGCACTGCAGATGCTGTCAGGATCTGACCTTTGTGCACTCGAAGGAGTTTTTCTAGAGCTACAGAAGTCCAAATGGCACCCTTTTAATGACTATGAAAAGCTAACATCTAGGTCTTTCCAGAAATATATAATAGTCTATACTTTGTTTCGGAATTGAAGGCCCAAAACTGGTGTTCCACTAGCCCCATTCCTGGCGTCCAGCACCGACAGGGGAGCAACTAGAGTTCAACGCCCAAAAGGGAGTCCCTAGCCAGTGTTCAACACCCCTAAAGGACATTAGCACGTGGGATACACTTAACCTCAGCCCAAACACTCACCAAGTGGGCCCCAGAAGTGGATTATCACACTCTCAACTTAGTTTATCATATTCCTGTAATCCTTAGTTATTAGATTAGTATATATATAGGAAAAGATCACCCATGTTTAGGATCTTCTTCCTCCCCCATTATTTTCGAACACTATTATGTACAGTATGAGTCACTAATCTTCTAGGTTAAGGTTAGGAGCTCTGCTGAGTTTTTTGGATTAATAAAAGTACTACAGTTCTATTTCAATTCGTGTTTGATTCTCTCCTAAGATGTATCTTCATTCTTCAACCTTATGAATGAGTTGAACCATCACAAGTTATCTCTATTCTACATGGGTTCAGCGAGCATCTTTCATCAGATATCAATAAACCACTAACTTGAGGATACAACTCTTAGACGGCTAATCCATGACTTCGTTGGAGACCTCTTAAGATATCAGTTCAGTCGAGGTATGGGGAGATTAGGGTCTTTGTGGTAAAGGCTAGAATCAAGGCACAACATTCTCTGATCCGGAAGATTCGACCTTGTCTGTGGAGTTTTGAGTAGGATCACCTAAGGAATGGGCTGCAGGAGCTTCACCTTCATTCAGACTGGATGCGCACTAAACCTGGTGTTTAGCCTAGAGGAAGATTGGCGGCCTCTCAACCGGCGTTCATCACATACAACCTGCTATAGAAGAAATCATTCACAGTTGGAGTAGACAGCAAGAAACTATTGATCCAAAAGAACAAAGCATCTCCGAAGCCTTAACCATATTCTTATCACTGAATTCACAATCACTGAGTAATGTTATCTTTATTTTACTTTTATGCATTTAAACAACTACACAACTTTTCTATCTGCCTGACTAAGATTTTCAAGATAACCAATGTTTGATCCAAGCCGACAATCCTCGTGGGATCGACCTTGACTCACCTTAGATATTACTTGGATGACCCAATGCACTTGCTGGTTCAGTTGTGAGAAGTTAAATTCCACGCACCACTGCGACACATGAAATACATTGTGCAGGTTCAAAAGATATCGCCGTAAAGCTATCTGATATGCCACCGGCCCAATCCTCTTCAGTATTTGAAACAGACCAATGTAACAGGGATTCAATTTTCTTTTCTTTATCGCTCTTCTGATACCCGTAGTTGGTGTAACTCTCAGCAACACATGATCGCCTTCATCAAACTCTAACGGCTTTTGCTGCCAATCCACGTAACTTTTCTAACGTCTTTGTGCTATGAGAATTCTAGCTCAAATTCTTTTAATTTATTCTGTCATCTCAGATACCAATTCAGACCCCAATAAACTCGATTCTCCACCTTATACCAACATAATGGAGATTGGCATTTCCTCCCATACAAAGTCTCATTCAGTGCCATTCCGATGTTCGCATGGTAACTGTTGTCGTATGCAAACTCCACTATCGGCATATAACAATCCCAACTAATCGGTTGGCCTAACACACAAGCTCTCAACATATCTTGTGGCATTTATATCGTTCTCTCAACATGCTTAAGTACAATTGGGTTCCAAATGCTTTCTGAAAAGTTCCCCAAACTGTGAAGTAAAACGAGGATCTCTATTTGACACTTTGGTCATATGCACACCATGCAATCTTACGATCTCCTTAATGTATAACCTCGTCAATTCCTCTAAGGAATAAGTCATACGGATAGGCAATAAATGAGCACACTTTGTCAATCTGTCAATAATTACCCAAACCACATCAAATCTTGCTCTCGTCCTCGGCAAGCCTGACACAAAATCTATGGCAATGCCTTCCCACTTCCATTATGGAATCTCTAAAGGTTGTAATGTCTCAGATGGGTTCTGGTGTTCAATTTTCACTTTCTGACAAGTCAAGCACTTAGAGACATGTACTGCCACGTTACTCTTCATTCCCGACCACCAGAATGAAACATCTTAAGCATTCCAAGGTGGATTGAAAATTTTCTCTTGTGAGCTTCTAAAAACACTTTTTGTCTCAAATCGTCCACATTAGGCACACAAATCTTATCCTTATACCTCCAAATCCCCTCTCTATCTTGAGTAACCTCTTGTTTTTTCTGTCAAATCACTTGCAGCATCTTTTGCAACTCCTGATTATCTTGCTAAGCTTTCTGAATCTCAGCCTTAAAATTGCTATAGATGTGCAGCTGGTTCAAGCATACACTTCTAGCCATCTCTAAGACCCAAGTTAAGATCCATAAATTTACTCAGTAACTCCTCTTCCTTAATTATCATCCAAGCAACGCTATAGATTTTCTTCTCAATGCATCCGCCACTATATTAGCTTATCCCAGATAATAATTCAGTTCAAAGTCATAATCCTTCAGTAGCTCCATCCACCTCCTTTGGTGCATATTAAGTTCTTTCAAATCAAAAAGGTATTTCAAGCTCTTATAATTAGAGAAGAGTTGAAACTTCACTCTGTATAAATAGTGTCTCCACACCTTCAATGCATACATAACCACAGCAAGTTCCAGGTCATGAGTCAGATAATTCAATCTATGTGGCCTCAACTGTTGTGAAGCATAAGTCACAACATCTCAGTGTTGCATCGTCACACACACTAAACCTTTTAACAAAGTATCACAATACACCTCAAATAGCTCATGAGGTTCAGGCAACACAAGTACGGTTCTGTAGGTAGCCTCTCCTTCAAAGTTTGGAAACCTTCCTCACATTCAGACGTCCATATGAAAGGTGCATCCTTGCGAGTTAACTTGGTCATCGGCAATGCAATTTGTGAGAATGCTTTAATGAACCTCCGATAATAACCAGCTAATCCCAAGAAACTTCTCATTTCTGTTAGAGATGTAGGCTACCCCCATTCTATTATTGCCTCAACCTTAGCAGGATCTACAACTATTCCTTCTTGACTCATCACATGTCCTAAAAAATTTATCTCTTCCTTCCAAAAGTCACACATAGAAAGCTTTCATAAAGCTTCCTCTCCTTCAGAATTTACAGCACTATGTGCAAGTGCTCGGTGTGTTCCTCGGCAGTCTTAGAATATATCAGAATATCATCAATAAACACGACAATAAACTTGTCTAGAAAGAGTCAGAATACTTTGTTCATATAATGCATAAACACAGCAGGGGCATTCATCAACCCAAAAGACATCATAGTGTACTCATAGTAACTATAACTAGTTTTGAAAGTAGTCTTAGGGATATCTTCCTCTCTCACCTTTATTTGGTGATAACCAAACCTTAAGTCGGTCTTAGAGGAAACTTCAGCTCCTTGCAACGGATCCATCAGGTCATTGGTATGCGAAATTGTGATCTCTTCTTTTCACAACTCAAATAATCCCCGGTAATGAATCCAAAAACTTGGTATTCAATACCATGGCATAAACACAACTTCGCACAACTAACCAGCAAGTGTACTGGGTCGTCCAAGTAATAAACCTTACGCGAGTAAGGGTCGATCCCACAGAGATTGTTGGTATGAAGCAAGCTATGGTCACCTTGTAAATCTTAGTCAGGCAAACTCAAATGGGTATGGTGATATACGAATAAAACATAAAGATAAAGATAGAGATACTTATGTAATTCATTGGTAGGAATTTCAGATAAGCGTATGAAGATGCTGTCCCTTCCATTTCTCTGCTTTCCTACTGCCTTCATCCAATCCTTCTTACTCCTTTCCATGGCAAGCTTAAGCAAGGGTTTCACCGTTGTCAGTGGCTACCTCCCATCCTCTCAGTGGAAATGTTCAACGCACCCTGTCACGGCACAACTATCCAGCTGTCGGTTCTTGATCATGTCGGAATAGAATCCAGTGATTCTTTTGCATCTGTCACTA
>NC_029775.3:83526860-83527203 GCF_000817695.3 Arachis duranensis | reverse complement strand
GCAAGGGTTTCCCCGTTGTCAGTGGCTCCCTCTCATCCTCTCAGTGGAAATGTTCAACGCACCCTGTCACGGCACGGCTATCCATCTATCGGTTCTCGATCAGGCCGGAATAGAATCCAGTGATTCTTTTGCGTCTGTCACTAATGCCCCGCCCTCAGGAGTTTGAAGCACGTCACAGTCATTCAATCATTGAATCCTATTCAGAATACCACAGACAAGGTTAGACCTTCCGGATTCTCTTGAATGCCGCCATCAATTCTAACTTATACCACGAAGACTCTGATCTCACGGAATGGCTGGCTCGTTTGTCAGGCGAGCACTCGGTTGTCAGGCGATCAACCAT
>NC_029775.3:83524666-83525405 GCF_000817695.3 Arachis duranensis | reverse complement strand
TTGAAATTCAGAATGGTTGGCTTCTTTAGGAACTCAGAGTCCAGATAGTGTTATTGATTCTCCTAGTTAAGTATGATGATTCTTGAACATAGCTACTTATTGTGTCTTGGCCGTGGCCCAAAGCACTTTGTCTTCCAGTATTACCACCGGATACATACATGCCACAGACACATAATTTGGTGAACCTTTTCAGATTGTGACTCAGCTTTGCTAGAGTCCCCAATTAGAGGTGTCCAGGGTTCTTAAGCACACTCTTTTGCCTTGGATCACAACTTTATTTCTTTCTTTTTTTCTTTCTTTTTTTTTCGTTTTCTTTTTCTCTTTTTTTTTCGAAATTTTCTCTCTTTTTTTTTCTTTGCTCTTTCTTGCTTCAAGAATCATTTTTATGATTTTTCAGATCCTCAGTAACATGTCTCCTTTTTCATCATTCTTTCAAGAGCCAACATTCATGAACCATAAATTCAAAAGATATATGCACTGTTTAAGCATACATTCAAAGAACAAAAATATTGCCACCACATCAAATTAATTAAACTGTTATAAAATTCAAAATTCATGCAATTCTTATCTTTTTCAATTTAGAACAAAATTTTTTTTTTTTAAGAGAGGTGATGGATTCATAGGACATTCATAGCTTTAAAACATAAACTTTAAATTTTATTAATTATGAATTAAGAACAAGACTCAAAAATAGATATAAGATGAGACTAGTAGGAATAGAAAACAAAAATTTAAATAG
>NC_029775.3:83522806-83523617 GCF_000817695.3 Arachis duranensis | reverse complement strand
GTTCGGCCAAAGGGGGAGAAGTAGTGTTTAGGTTGTGTGAAAATGAAGGAGTGAAGAGGGGTTTATATAGGGGTGAATGGAGGGGTTCGGCTATGGGAGGGTGGGTTTGGGTGGGAAAGTGGTTTGAATTTGAATGGTGAGGTAGGTGGGGTTTTGTGAAGGATGGATGTGAGTGGTGAAGAGAAAGATGGGATTTGATAGGTGAAGGGTTTTTGGGGAAGAGGTGTTGAGGTGATTGGTGAATGGGTGAAGAAGAGAGAGAGTGTGTAGGGTAGGTGGGGGTCCTGTGGGGTCCACAGATCCTGAGGTGTCAAGGAAAAGTCATCCCTGCACCAAGTGGCGAGCAAAAATGCTCTCTGTGCCAATTCTGGTGTTAAACGCCGGGCTGGTGCCCATTTCTGGCGTTTAACGCCAACTTCTTACCCTTTCCTGGCGTTTAACGCCAGTCTGGTGCCCCTTTCTGACGTTAAACGCCCAGAATGGTGCCAGACTGGGCGTTAAACGCCCAACAGCTAGCCTTACTGGCGTTTAAACGCCAGCACGCTCTCCTCCAGGGTGTGCTATTTTTCTTTCTGCTTTTCATTCTGTTTTTGCTTTTTTCATTCATTTTGTGACTTCTCATGATCATCAACCTACAAAAAATATAAATAACAAAGAAAAATATATAAAATATAACATTGGGTTGCCTCCCAACAAGCGCTTCTTTAATGATAGTAGCTTGACAGAGGGCTCTCATGGAGCCTCACAGATAGTCAGAGCAATGTTGGAACCTCCCAACACCAAACTTAGAGTTTGACTGTGGGGGCTCTGT
>NC_029775.3:83517863-83518498 GCF_000817695.3 Arachis duranensis | reverse complement strand
ATCCTACTCAGAATACCACAGACAAGGTTAGACCTTCTGGATTCTCTTGAATGCCGCCATCAGTTCTAGCCTATACCACGAAGACTCTGATCTCACGGAATGGCTGGCTCATTTTTCAGGCGAGCACTCGGTTGTCAGGCGATCAACCATGCATCGTGTATCAGGAATCCAAGAGATATCCACCCAATCTAAGGTAGAACGGAGGTGGTTGTCAGTCACACGTTCATAGGTGAGAATGATGATGAGTGTCACGGATCATCACATTCATCAAGTTGAAGAACAAGTGGTATCTTAGAATAAGAACAAGCGGAATTGAATAAAAGAATAATAGTAATTGCATTAATACTCGAGGTACAGCAGAGCTCCACACCTTAATCTATGGTGTGTAGAAACTCCACCGATGAAAATACATAAGAACAAGGTCTAGGCATGGCCGTGAGGCCAGCCTCCCAATGATCTAAGAACTAGGTGTCCAAAGATGATCAAAGGATCTAAAATAATCCAAAGATCAGAATACAATAGTAAAAGGTCCTACTTATAGAAAACTAGTAGCCTAGGGTTTACAGAGATGAGTAAACGACATAAAAATCCACTTCCGGGCCCACATGGTGTGTGCTTGGGCTGAGCAATGAAGC
>NC_029775.3:83515644-83517738 GCF_000817695.3 Arachis duranensis | reverse complement strand
GTGCCAGTTCCGGCGTTTAACGCTGGAATTCCTGAGGGTGACTTTGAACGCCGGTTTGGGCCATCAAATCTTGAGCAAAGTATGGGCTATCATATATTGCTGGAAAGCCCAGAATGTCTACTTTCTAACGCCGTTGAGAGCGCGCCAATTGAGCTTCTGTAGCTCCAGAAAATTTACTTCAAATGCAGGGAGGTCAGAATCCAACAGCATCTGCAGTCCTTTTTAGTCTCTGAATCAGATTTTTGCTCAGGTCCCTCAATTTCAGCCAGAAAATACCTGAAATCACAGAAAAACACACAAACTCATAGTAAAGTCCAGAAAAGTGAATTTTAACTAAAAACTAATAAAAATATACTAAAAACTAACTAGATCATACTAAAAACATACTAAAAACAATGCCAAAAAGCGTACAAATTATCCGCTCATCAGTCATCAGTTCTCGACAAAAGGATATTTGTTCTTCGTCGTAACATTTTTTAATTGTCTGTAGTCCACACACAGGCACATGCTACCGTCCTTCTTCTTTTCTAACAAAACCGATGCTCCCCACGGGAAAACACATGGACGGATAAAACTCTTATCCATCAGCTCTTCCAGCTGAACCTTAAGTTCTACCAGCTCCAACGGTGACATCCTATAAGGCACAATCAAAATTGGTCTTGCCCCAGGCGTAAATTCTATCGCGAATTTGATTTTTTGAGGAGGGAGAAATTCAGGTACACCTTCAGTAAATACTTCAGTGAATTCACTCACTACAAGAATCTGTCTTAAATTTTGGTTATCTCTCGATGAACTTATAGCTAACAATACAAACCCCTGATGTTCACTTCCACTACAATTAACCATAATAAAATTCAAATAGTAACCCTTTGCTACAACCAACCCTTCTGACCCTTCAGTCATAAACTGAACTGAACGCTCAAATAGTCTAATAACAAAGGGTATTTTGACAACCAGTCCAAACTCAAAATCAGGTCAAGTCTAGTCAGCGGAAAACATATCAAATCATGAATAAACTGTCTGTTTTCAATTCAAAAGTGTACTTGTTGACAACCTAGCTTAGTTGTCACAACCTTAGAGGCTGGAGTATGCACGTGTAAATCATAGGCTAACTCAGATATTAGCAACCCTAATTCATCAGCTTTCTCAACCGATATAAACAAATATGATACCTTAGTATCATATAAAGCAGTTAAAATCTTGCTACCAAATTTACAATTACCTCTTATTAGTGTGTCAGACCTAACAGCGATTCGCTGTCAGAGTAAAGACTCAGCCCTATTGCTGAGCCTTACCAGCATCCTGATTCTTTTTCTTCGGACAATTCCACAACATGTTCCCAGCTCCACCACAAGAGTAACATAAGTCCAGACCAGCTCTTCTTTACCTTAACTTCACATTCCTCGATCCTTCGTCAACCCTTGAAATAATCTTATATCCCAAAACTCCTCTTTCACTTCACAACAACCCTAAAGCCCTCCAAATCACCGTGCTTCCACTGTGCTACTCTAATCATTTGCCATTAAGAACTTAATCATCCACCCACATCAATAATAAATTTCCTTGGATCTCTTTATCTCTCTCACTAAACATCATTGACCTTTACTCTGTTGTACGAGTTCTAACCCCTTAGTTGCCTCCACTACCAGGTCCATTTTCGCCTATATTTCTATTTCCAACTTGTTGTCCCAACCTACCAGTAGTAGCTTACATAGCAGCAGCCATATTCTCCAAAGCGGCCATAGAAATAAACCGGATAACCTCACTCGCATCCACGAGACGCCATTTGGGTGTTGTCCACACTGAACAATTGATATTAAGGTGATTAGTCTTAATATCTCAAATCTAGTGTTTCAAATTCTCAAAGATATGCTCATGAATATTTATGCCTTATATGTCAAACAGACATCCTAAATAGCTTGTACACACAACCCAGAGTATGCTCAGAAGCATAGTCAGTCTGTCTCTCAGACTCTACGGGAAGAAACTACTTTGATACTATAATTTAATAACCTATCACACAGAGTTTTATGCTTAAGTCATAAAATAGAGGTGGTGAGGCGTTACGATTTCTAAAAGCAAAATAAGTATATA
>NC_029775.3:83506110-83515514 GCF_000817695.3 Arachis duranensis | reverse complement strand
AGTATGAGAAAAGCGTAAACATAAATTCTGTTTTTCCATAATCAACCTCTAAGAGTGATATACAATTTAAAATACAAAAGTAGAGAACATATATAGCTAGGTACAAAGTGTACAAGTCCCAAAAGTAAATCTTTGCATCCCATGTAGAAATTAGCACGCTCAACAAAGTGCTTCACGTCCTGCATCTGTAAAATACATAAATCCCAACACGATTGAGAATATCATCCTTTCGGATTTTCTGTAGGAGTAACAGTTTCAAATAGAGATAAAGTAAAACTATACGAATTCACTAGGCGATCCTATACTCCAATCAACCTGCATGTCTAAGCCTAGGGTCTTTTCTAAACCAAAAAAAATCATCAAAAACTAAATCTCGGCTAATACAGGCTCTTAGATTTCCAATTTCTCTCAATTTAAATCATAAGTCTTCTCATCTCCACAATGATTCCAACTCATTAATTCAATTTCAAATCTCATTTTACCACATCTCCAATCACCACATTCTCATAAAGTACAAATACAAACCTTCAACATCACCACCGCCAGCATGAGAAATCTCTCAGTTATGCAAACACAGACAAAATAATACAAGAAATACACCAATAGAGATAACAGACAAAGAATGTAGATCAAGTAGCACATAGATACATTTAATCAAGAAGGCAAACTAATTACAAGATGCACACCAAAATAATACATACAAATGCAAATTATGCATATTTGTCCTATGGCCAATGAGATCATCTGTCGATTATACAGCCAAATCTGACATGTCTAGTAGCAAACCCTAGACAATCCTTCGGCGCATCTCTCAAGAGGAATTCACATCTCTTGGAGGAATCATCCAGAAAGGAATAACTGTCCGATCACATCTTGCAACGGAGGGTCAACAAAGTCTCAAGTCTCAACTCAGAGCAAGTAGGGGTGAACTACAACATCTACACAGGGAGTCTCAATCATCAGATTCAATATTTAGTTTCAATATCAACCCAGAGCAAGTGGGGCAAACCACACCCTTGCATCTTCCCGGAAAGGTCGAATCATCTCAACCTAAAGTAAGTAGGGCAAACTAAACCCCTTGCATATACCCAAGGATTCTCATCTCAATCAAATTCATTATTCAATTCATCACGCAAGCGGGATAACACCCAGGCCTCGCCAATAAATAGATACTCCAATAATACACAAGCGGGATATCACTCAGACCTTTCCATCTCAGCTAATTCGGCTATACTCAATCATCGTCAATCCCATCATCCATGTCTTATCTCAATCTAGTATTCGGTAAACTCATCACTTACAGGTTTTCATCAATACTTATCACTTTAATCCACAATCTCCTCCAATTATCAATTTAATCTAATCCATGTGTTCACACTCATTCTCAAGCCTAAAAATAAGTTGTCAGACCTCAATTAAGGGTTACAAAAATTTACATGCTTACCAGAAAAACCAAATAATTGAAAACAGAGTTTAAGTGTGAAAACAGGACTTGTGCGTACACATCACCCTTGTGCGTACGCACGCACCTGAACAACATTTCCAACTTGTGAGTGCACACAATATCATGCATACGCACAACTTGTAAAATTTTCTTGTCGTGCGTACGCATGCCCCTCTTGCGTACGCACGAGCATTTACATTCATTCTAGTCCGTGCGTAGGCACTATTGTGTGTGTGGGCCCACATACCAGAAATTTTGGGTTTGCTACATAATAACAGAATTTAGTGTTAACATGCATACGCACGAGCATTTACATTCATTCTAGTTCGTGCTTAGCCACAATTGTGTGCGTGGGCCCATATACTAGAAATTTTGGTTTTGCTGCATAATAACAGAATTCAGTTTTTAATCCAAAACTTCAAATGCGCATAACTTTTTTGTTAAAAATAGTTTTCCATCCGTTCTTCGAACGTCATAAACCACCTAGATTCAATTTTCATTTAAAATAATTTTTTTAAAATTTGAAGGTTCGAGAACTAAGTTACAATACGTCGAAGTTGGTTAAAAACTGATTTTTACCAAATTTGAACCTTTACTCAATTTCACCAAAATCCCAATTAAAACCAAACTATACCAATACCATTTCCAAACATTCTAACCCTCATTCATGATTCCATAATCATTCAATACCTAATATATAAGGTCTCAACCAAATAATCCTAGTTAATTCAATCTAACCTTTATCACACATACTCATACAACAATATATCACAACATACTCAACCAATCATCATCATTGCATTAATTTCAACATAATCACTCCACCACTTACCTCCACTTATCTCATGGGAGACTCTTCACCACATCATGACCTCTGGCCCAATATTCACATCAATTAATATCATAACCCAATTCAACTCATGTATATATACATCCATGCAAATTAGTAACCACTCAATTCATAAAATCACAACTAATCAATACAACATCAACTAAATTTCATTCAATCCTATCTTAAGGGTCATTAACCTAGGCATTCACATAATCTTACAACATGCCTACTAGAAACTAAAATCCATACCTCTTAGACGACGATTCCTCAAACACTTTAATTTTCTTCGGACAACACCAAGACTATCCTTGGATCCAATTCCGCGCCAAATTACACCAGACTAGTGTTTCACCCCAAATCCAATCCAATCAAGCTCTATGACATCTAATCACATAATTTTACATAATTCAACATAAATTTATAACTCAAATTTGTACAAACCATCGGGAAAGATTTTCTTACTTTATTCCTAGTAGTCTTGGGTCAAAATTCTGTTAGCACTCACAATTGAGCCTCCTCTAAACATAAAAGATTTAAGATTTTCTCAAAACCCAAATCAAAAATACAAAATTGAATAGAAGAATGAATTGGGTAAGAAATTTTGAGTTTCTTACTATTTTGTTCAGATAAAATCGAAAAGAATTTCAAAACGAACACGTGGCCATAAATAACTTGTCAATCAGAACTCCAGATTAAAAGTTATGAGTGATTGAAGTTGAAGGTGAATAGTGAGTTAGGGTTCCCCAATTCTCTTCTCTCTTCTAACTGTGCCCCTCACTCTCTCAATGTGAAATTCTGAGTTTTGGTGAAGTGTGGCGGTGTTTATATATGTGGGCTTGAGTTCTTTGGCCCATCATGGGTTCAGTTCAACCATTTTAGCTGTTGGCCCAATTTTAAGTCAAAATCTTTAAGATTAGTATTTTAATTTCTATTCTATTTATTTTTATTTCTCCAAATTTAAAATTTTAATTTTTTAATCTCTTATACTCATAATTAATTTATTACTCAATTATTTGTTATTTAACCGGAGTCTACACTAATCCTATCCACTACACCATAACTCTCATATATATTGCAATGACCTTTTAAGTGAAAGAAGTATCTAAGTTGCTACGAAGCATAGCTGTCCTAATATGATTAATATATTTTATCAATCATTTCTATTAACATCCATAAGCAATAAGTTTTACTAGAACAGAATCATGTATTACCAAAGTTAGATCAAATTAGCATTTTAGATTATTCAAAGTCATAACTAATTATGACTTTAGAAAAAAGAAAATGACAATTTGAATTCATGATTTTAAACCATAAACAAATAAAGATTATAACATTGTGTCTTAAAAAGTAATAAATAATTCAGTAAAAACATGAAGAAAGAAGACTTTCACAATAAATAAGAGATAATCACTTATTCAGGGAAGGAACAATGTGACTAAGCATGATTTGATGAGGATTTTAATAACAACCAACTCCTACCAAATTATGCAATTATGCAATTGATCATTATGTATGACATTCCATGTGAAATATTAAAAATCACAGGTCATGATCATTTAAGAAAAAAGAAAATAACAATTTGAATTCATGATTTTAAACCATAAACAAATAAAGATCACCATATTATTACTCAATAACTAACAAATAAATAAGTAGAAGCACGAAAAAAGAAGACTTTCATAGTCAAATAAAGGATGAGCACTTATTTAGGAAAGCAAAAGTGTGACTAAGTATGACTTGATGAGAATTTTGACAATAACCAACTCCTACCAAATTCTGTAACTGTACAACTGATCATTACATATGACATTTCATATGAAATATATTAAATTAAATCTATCATAAAATAGGATACTAACATTCAGTCCATAATAGCAATATTAAATTAAACTAATATCCACCGATGCTTCCAAGAGTTGCCATTATAACTATTATCTTCATCAATTTTACTTGTACAGAAAAATTTTGGGGCAAAAAATAAAAGAATTTTTATACATTAGAATCTACAAAAATAAATTTTATATACTAAACCACAAAAACCAAAAAAGCAAGAAACCACATAAACTAGAGAAGCAAGAAACCACAATGAAGAAGATATACATTGCAACATATATTGTATTTAAGGATAAAACAATGTAAAAAAATATAAAACAAATTAGAACTAAATTAACAGTAAACAATCACTACTCAACTACCTACTGCAAAATAAGTGAGTTAGGTAAGAAAACCTTACCATCAATCTGACTCAATATATCCAAGGTTAATATCAGCAAAATTAACATAGAATAGAATCATCTTAGGAATCATGGAAAGAGAAAAATAAAATTTTGAATATTTTCTTTTCAACCAATCCATTGTGAACAGATTCAACAAATGAGTAAAATCATTCAAAATGGAATTAAAATTATAGATAAAAATAGATCCTCAAATGACATGGGTGTTCAAATGAAATAGAGAAACAGTGATCCTCAAATGAGATGAGTATTGAAATGAAAAAGAGAAAACCCAAATTCATGTCTGTATTAATTCCAAAAAACACATAACATGAGACAATTGCAAAAAATTTTCATGAAATTATTGAAATTAACCAAGGAAACTCAACCTGACATAAACAATATGCAAAGAATTGATTGTACAGGAGAATACAAATAACTACCCATCCACAAAAAGGAAAAGCACGCGATCGGCCGAGAATCGTGGGAGGAAAGGGGTTTTTTTTCAAAAGAAAAACCTAATTCAACAAAAAATTCACCTCTGCAATGAGATCATTTTTATTTTTATTTTTAAAATTTATAAAGATTAAAAAATGAAAATAATTCTTATTTTTTTCATCTAATATTTTTTTATAAAATTTAAGATTATAAAATAACAAAAATGAAAATATAACCAAATATACTCTTAGTTTTTCTTTTTCTTGGGAGTAAATATTCATCTGCATAAATATACACTAATAATTTCTCTTAAAATTTATGTAACATTACATTCAATTTTTTTTTAAAAACAAAAAGCGCACCACATTACAGTAGAGCAAATAGAACCAGACAAACACATCAACCAACTTCTAAAAGTAATACAACAACACAAAGAAGAATTTCATGTCATCTCTGGCATAGCCATCAGCAACTAAAGGGGTCCACACCTTTCCACTTGTTGGAGCTCATCACGGTCATATTGATAATTTCTTCAACACTCTTGCTTTTATTCTGAAAAATTCTTCTATTCCTTTCCAACCAAATGTTCCAAACGATCGCACAGAAGCATCTCAACTGCTGCTCTCAATCCGCCTTTCTCCTCGGTTCCTCTGTCCAACATAGAAAGTGTTCTTTCATCGAACCCGAAAAATACCATTGTCGGCCAAACACCGATATCAAACACTCCACACCTGCCAAGCAAATTCACAGCCTAGAAATAAGTGGTGTACAAGTTCCACATCTTTATTACATAAAACACATACGTTATCTTCCTGGCTGATAATCCCAAATCGGCTTAGCTTTTCTTTTGTATTCACCCTACTTATCAGGACAAACCAAGTAAACAGCTCCACTCTTGATGGAACTAAACCTTTCCAGATGATCTTAGTGAAGTTGTAGCTAGTAACCTCCTCTGGGAGTATTTTCTCCTACAAAACCTGCAAAAAAATGAGTTAGTTGAAAAGATACCTTGTCTATCATATTTCCATACCACACTATCCTTTCTGTTATTCGCTAGCTTCACAAGTCTCAACTCCTCATGTAATTGACCCAGGAGTTCTAACTCCCATTGGAAGAGCTCTCTCCTCTATTGGAAGTTCCAAATCCATTCTAACCCATCCCAAAACCCACAATCTCCTATAATATATCCAAATTGGTTTGAAACAGAAAAAAGTATGAAAAACCGATCCTTCAAAGATCCACAAAGTAACCATACATCCTCCCAAAGTCGAGTACACTGTCCATCACCAATCTCCATGGACAAGCCTGTAATCATCTTATCCCTTATATGTTGATTCGTTATTTGTAACTGGCATATATCCTTCCATGGGCCTCCTCTAGTAGGTAGCACTTGAGTTGATAGTAGCTTATTAGGATTCTGATTATTACAAGAACATACCACTTTCTTCTACAACGGGCACTCTTCCTTAGTAAACTGCCACCACCACTTTAACAACATGGTTATGTTACGAACCATAGCATCTCCAACTCCCAATCCACCTAATTTTTTAGGGGCCTGCACCACTTTCCATCTTGCTAATGTCATCCCATTACTACCATCCTCCTTACTCCATAGGAACCTTTTCTGTAATGAAATCAATTTCTCAGCAATAGCTCTCAGCATCTTGAATAAACTCAAATAATACACTGGTAAACTATTTAAAATTATATTGATCAGCACCGACTTCCTAGCTTTGTTTAGTATTTTAGCTTTTCACAGACTGAGCTTCTCCTTCACTTTGTCTATTATAAGCTTTCAGGTCTTCACCATCTTCGAATTTGCTCCTAAGGGAATACCCAGGTATTTAACTGGGAGGGAACCACCCTTACAACCCAACAAGTGACACATACGCTTGACCCACTGTTCATCACAATTTATTGGAATACATCAACTCAAAGCATGTCAGAAGTCGCTTGTAATTCTTAATAGTCTTCTTTTTTAATTTGGTGGACAAAATAGAATTATATCATAAACAAATTGAAAATATGACAATTTTATACTATTTCTCTCAACCAACAATAGTAATATACATCCACTCCTAATTGTCTCTCCAGCTATTCGATGTTTTATTTTATTTTTAATAAAAGTAGTACTGAGTTTTCTTATAAACATGATACTAATTTCTTTTTTAAAGTGCAGGTCAGTTTATAAACATAATAAACTAAAAAAGAATATTTATTTGTAACATCATCGATAAATCAATGTAATCTACCAATAATCTATTTATTCCGATTTTCTTCCTTTTGCATGAAAATAGGTTGATACAAGTGATTCTTACATAACAAATTAACAACTATTAACCAATAACAATGTGATCATGAACACACTACCGTTATTAAAACTTTTTTCTATTTTATTCTCGAATTCAACTACTATGTTATAATAAGTATTTTACTGTTCATAATACAGTTGGCCTACTTTTGATTTTTTGAATTATATTTTGGTATACCACCCGTATGAAATGCTAAAATGTTTTGAAAATATTGAAGACAAGGATAGAATTTTGGTCTAACAAGTAAAGAAAGAGAACAGATTCTGATGAGTACATAATAATTGGATGGTTGTGCGTGGCAGCCAATGGGTGAAGCTTAATTAACAACCAAATGAAGCAACAAGGAATTAGAGTCCAAGGCATAGGTGGAGAATTCAAACACTTGCATAATAACTGATAAGTGTAAGAAACACCTACGTTTTACTTTCCAAAAGAACAATAATTGTTGGGGGGATTTAACTAAATCTAAAAAAGAGTAGTCTTCTTCCCTGATAAAAAGAGATGGACTCTAATTCCTAAATCTTAGACTCCAGAAAAAGTCTGCCTTTTTTTTTAAAAAAAGTATTAATTAGAAGAACGAGTTTACCTATGCTAAAAAATGACAACCTTCGTTCTTAATAAGAAACACTGAAGAAAAAGAAAAAAATACTGAAAAGAAAATATTAAAGATCAATATTTTAGTAAAAGAAATAAAAAAGTTAAGTAATACTGATCCAAATAACAAAACAAGTATATAAAAAAATATTATTAAGGGTGGCAAAGATTCCAAGATTTGTTCAACCAAACCCATCATGATATCCTTGTCTTGCATTGCTATTTTGTCTTTGGGTCAACTATCCTATTTTTTTTTTTTCATTTTAGGCTAACTCAACTGTACTATTTTTAATTTACGTCAAATCTTGTTTGGGTTGACGACGCTTATGGTTTTTAAGATTGGGGCTTCTTCTTCAAATTTTGGTCAGTGGGCCTTTTATTATAGAAAAACCTTGAAGAGTGAGCCGACAATAGTTGCATCAAAAACCTTCGGGGCATGATCAATTACCAGAACCCAACAATTATAATTGAGAGTTTCTTTTGTCATGGGTTCAATAACTTCTCTATTTTGGACTCACTTGAATTAGCTGAATGGTTAGCATTTATTCACTTAAATAAGTGTTAGGAGTTTGAATTATGTTTTACATATGTAGTAATTCATTGACCAATAACAAACTCTTAAATAAAACTCAGATCAACAATAGATTAATTTTTAACCTGTCGGATTGAAAGATGTCATGAGAAACTAAAAAAAATTTCTATGTTTTGTAGATGAAAACAATGCATCTTTTTCTCTCTCTTTGTTTTTTATTTTTTTACACTGATTTCGAGTTTCAAATTCTAATAATTTATGAAAATTCATTGTGAGAGAGAGAACCATAGTTACCAAATATTTAGTAAGATTGTTTTAATATCTAAAATTACAATTATTTTGGATCTTATTATCAAATAACTTTTTTTTTCATATTCAAATTTTGAACTCAAAACCTCTAATTAAAGGACCAATGTATCTACCAAGGTACGTAGCTTCGCTAATTCCATGTTATTGAGTATTAGTTATCCTAATATAACATGATACAAAAGACTTCAATTCCTTTGCAAGGATTGAGAGAATAATTAACCTAGATATTTAGTTAAACTACCAACTTGGAACTCATGGTTAGGCAATTAGGCCTGAAAATAATTAAATAAGGATGGTTTCCTTGCTAAATTGTCTTTTATTGTAGACAAAATATTTGTTGAATTAGATAAACTCTCACTTCGTAGCAACTGGAAAGCGCATTCTCTATTCGGCAAATAATACGAGAATGACGTTGCTAAAAGGGATATTGTAATGATGACATGCTGCTCACTTGACAATTTGTTTTGTGCATGTGAATCAATTTATTATTTTGTTGGGGAAGCTCATTAGAAGTGGTCTACTAATAGTGGCTAAGAATTTAGATACTAATAACGAGTATTTTTACTCATAATAATATTACAAGAATATAAATTTTTTAAAATTATATCAATCCTGACATTATAAATTATAATACAAAAAATTATAGCATTAAACTACTTTTATAAGAAGATCATAAAGACTAAAAATCTCCGTCAATTAAGAAGATAAGAATTTCTGTAGATAAAAAAAT
>NC_029775.3:83479199-83504473 GCF_000817695.3 Arachis duranensis | reverse complement strand
ACACAATAAATTTAATGTCAATGTCACTGTATACAAAATATTGTATTATTGTAATAATTTAATTATAATATATTATTATATTTGTATGATTAATTAATTATTTGATTTAAACAAATTATTAACGATTTAAATTTTTTAAATTAAAAAATTGCCAATTTTGTTCCAATTATTCGCGATATTTAAGTAAGCGTGAAAAAATTATGTCATTTGAGTTATAATTCGTTGACATTAGATGGATATTTGATAATTAAAAGAATCATATACTTAATAAAAATAAGGACAATTTACACAAATAAAATTATTGAAGAAAACCTTTATAAAAATACAACATTGGCAAATTTCAGACGCAAATGCAACAAACGCAATTGTATGTAATTCGCTATACCCCAAACTACAGGTTATCGCGGATTACGTTGAGGACTACGTTACTCATAAACCGTTATACCCTGTAGCGGATTATGAGTAGAGTGGGTGATTATATATACCGCGTGAGGCTGTAGCGGAAATCATTTGAAGTAATTTGGAAAGAAAGTTAGAGAGAGAAAGTAGAGAGAAGGGAGAGAAAATTCAAATTCTTGAGTAATTTGGAAGAATGGAAGATGAACTGTGGTTGTACGACTCGACGGCGTTGCTCACGTAGCCGGAACCATTGATGAAGAGGTAAATGTCTCTATTTTCCTTCAATATTTTAATAAATGTATATTTTATTCAATATTAAGAAAGTAATTCATTAATTAGAAAGACAGAGACTTAGTTTAGCTTTTGGTTTGAAAATGAAAATTTGAAATTCAAACTTTGACATTTAACATTTAATAGTAAAGGTAGAGAGGTAAATTAGTAATTTTAAAACCCAAGTAGCTTAAGAATAGAAACATAAGCTATAGTTTGGTGATGTCATTGTTAGAAATAAGCTGGTGTTCTTTATTTCTGAAAATGCAGCCAACCCGATGTGTGTATAGCGTCCGTAAGCAACAGAATATGCCGTTACATGATAGGATCATACCTTACTTAGAGAGGGCTGGGTTGTACCACCTGGCTAGGCTGAACGCGCATTGGTTCTGGTTGGATGAGCCTCTGGTCAGCGCATTTATCGAGAGGTGGCGGCCTGAGACTCACACTTTCCATATGCCATTCAGAGAATGTATAATCACGCTCCAGGACGTTGCATACCAGATCGCGCTGCCCGTGGATGGCCAGGCTGTTTTTGGGTGCATGACAGACTTCCACCTGCACATTGAGGGGGCCAGACTGGCATGGGAGTGGTTCGAGGACTTATTTGGTGAGCTTCCGCCACCGGATAAGAGAAAGTTATACACAGTCCACTTCACATGGTTCCATGAGCAGTTCAGGGTGTTACCAGCTGATGCTTCAGAGGAGACCGTGCGCATATATGCACGTGCGTATATTATGATGCTTCTATCGACACAGCTGTTCATGTACAAGAGTGCTAATCGGGTCCACCTTTGCTGGTTGCCTTTTGTAGCGAGACTTGACAACATGGGCAGCTATAGCTGGGGCGCCGTTGCGTTGGCGTGGCTGTACCGATGCAAGTGCCGGGTGGCAAACAGAAACGTCACTAACTTGGCTGAACCCCTACAGTTGCTAAGTTCATGGATCTTTTGGCGGTTCCCCACACTGAGGCCGCAGGGTTTTGACGCTGGTGCACGAAAGTTACACTCACACTATGTAATTCCGCACAACTAACCAGCAAGTGCACTGGGTCGTCCAAGTAATACCTTACGTGAATAAGGGTCGATCCCACGGAGATTGTCGGCTTGAAGCAAGCTATGGTTATCTTATTATTCTTAGTCAGGATATCAATAGGGTTCTTTAGTTTCAATTGTAAAAAGTGAAAGAGCATGAAATGAATAATTGTTACGCATTAATAGAGAATGGGTTGGAGTTTTGGAGATGCTTTGTCCTTTGAATTTCTGCTTTCCTACTGTCTTCTTCTTCACACACGCAGGTCTCCTTCCATGGTAAGCTGTATGTTGGTAGATCACGGTTGTCAATGGTTACCAGCCATCCTCTCAGTGAAAAGGGTCCATGTACATGGCTAATCATCTGTCGGTTCTCAGTTGTGTTGGAATAGGATCCAGTGATCCTTTTGCGTCTGTCACTACGCCCAACGTTCATGAGTTTGAAGCTCGTCACAGTCATCCCTTCCCGGATCCTACTCAGAATACCACAGACAAGGTTTAGACTTTTCAGATCTCAGAAATGCTACCAATTAATCCCAGCTTATACCACGAAGACTCTGGACTCACGGATTGAATGCTCTGTTGTCAAGAGAGGCAGTCAAACTCGTGAGCCAGAAACCCAAAGAGACATTCATTCAATCGAAGGTAGAACGAAAGTGGTTGTCAAGCACGCATTAATAAGTTGAGAATGGTTATGAGTGTCACGGATCATCACATTCATCATGTTGAAGTGCGAATGAACATCTTAGAATAGAAACAAGCGAGATTGAATAGAAAACAAAAATACTTGCATTAATTCATCGAGACGCTGCAGAGCTCCTCACCCCCAACCATGGGGTTTAGAGACTCATGCTATCAAAGATACAAATTCAGATGTAAAAATATCATGAGGTACAAAATAAATCTCTAAAAGTAGTTTATATACTCAACTAGTAACCTAGGTTTACAGAAAATGAGTAAACTAAGATAGATAGTGCAGAAATCCACTTCTGGGGCCCACTTGGTGTGTGCTGGGGCTGAGCATTGAAGCTTTCACGTGCATAGGCCATTCTTGGAGTTAAACACCAGTTTGTAACCTGTTTCTGGCGATTAACTCTGCTTTGCAACTTGTTTCTGGCGTTTGACGCCAGAATAGGGTAGAAAGCTGGCGTTAAACGCCAGTTTGCATTGTCTAAACTCTGGCAAAGTATGGACTATTATATATTGCTAGAAAGCCCTGGATGTCTATTTTCCAATGTAATTGAGAGCCCGTCATTTGTACTTTTTTATCTCAAACAATATTCACTTCGAGTGCAGGGAGGTCAGAATCCAACAGCATCAGCAGTCCTTTATTAGTCTCTGAATAAGATTTTTGCTCAGGTCCCTCAATTTCAGTCAGAAAATACCTGAAATCACAAAAAAACACACAAACTCATAGTAAAGTCCAGAAATGTGATTTTTGCATAAAAACTAATAAAAATATACTAAAAATTAGCTAGATCCTACTAAAAACTATATTAAAACACCCCCAAAAAGTGTATAAAATATCCGTTCATCACAACACCAAACTTAAACTATTGCTTATCCCCAAGAAACTAGATAAATAAAATAGGATAGCACGAAGATCAAGAGGCAATCTCAAAGTTTTACATGAAGCTCAATTCTAATTAGATGAGCGGGACTAGTAGCTTTTTACTTCTGAACAGTTTTGGCATCTCACTTCATCCCTTGAGGTTTAGAATGATTGGCATCCATATGAACTTAGAATTCAGATAGTGTTATTGATTCTCCTAGTTTAGTATGTTGATTCTTGAACACAGCTGCTTTATGAGTCTTGGCCGTGGCCCTAAGCACTTTGTCTTCCAGTATTACCACTAGATACATAAATGCCACAGACACATAACTGGGTGAACTTTTTCAGATTGTGACTCAGCTTTGCTAAAGTCCCCAATTATAGGTGTCCAGAGTTCTTAAGCACACTCTTTTGGATCACGACTTTAACAACTCAGTCTCAAGCTTTTCACTTGGACCTGCATGCCACAAGCACATGATTAAGGACAGCTGGGTTCAGCTGCTTAGGCCAGGATTTTATTCCTTTAGGCCCTCCTATCCACTGATGCTCAAAGCCTTGGATCTTTTATACCTTGCCTTTTGGTTTTAAGGGCTATTGGCTTTTTCTGCTTACTTTTTTTTGCTACTTTTTCTTGCTTCAAGAATCAATTTTATGATTTTTCAGATTATCAATAACATTTTTCTTTTTCATCATTCTTTCAAGAGCCAACAGTTTTAACATTCATAAACAGCAAGATAAAAAATATGCACTGTTAAAGCATTCATTCAGAAGATAAAAAGTATTGCCACCACATATAAATAATTTAAATTTTTCTTATTAAGAACTCGAAAAAAAATTGCCTCCTTATTCTAAAAATATCTGCTATTTTATTCATGTTTAACGATGATGAGAAAAATAAATTATAGCTTACTTGGAGATGATAAAAATGAAAATACAAAAAAATACTAATTACTACTACTTATATGACTCCTAAGATAGATTTCTAATAGCAGAAGTTATCACAGAATTAATATTAGGATTCAACAACCTTTATTTTGGAAAATGAATGCTCCTTCAAATTGTGGGTTGTCTGGACCTTCAAGAGAAAGCTTCTGGCGCTTCAGCTCCTGTAGTTCACGCCCTTGCTTCTCCTGTTCCTTAAGCAGTTTGCAGATCATAAAATTTTGATTCTGCTATTCTTTCCTGAGTTGATCCATAGTTTCTTGCATCTTGGTAACAGATGCTTCTAGGCGGATCCAATAGTCCATCTGAGGGATTTCTGGGAGGAACTCCTGCACCCTCCTTTTGATAGAGTTTTCTTGTACTTGTTGTCCCTCCATTGACTTCTTGGTGATTGGATGTTCGACTGGGATGAACTCATCTACTCCCATCTTCACCCCCAGCCTCTTTGCATAGCAGAGAAATCAAACTTGGGTTGGCCAATTTAGCATCCTTGGAGTTCTTATTAGCAATTGTGTAGAGCTCACAAGAAATCAGTTGATAAACTTCTACTTTGTTTCCTTGCATAATGCAATGGATCATCACTGCTCTCTTGAGAGTGACTTTAGAGCGGTTGCTGGTAGGCAGTATGGAATGCCCAATAAAATCCAGCCAGCCCCTAGCAATTGGTTTGAGATCCCCTCTCTTGAGTTGATTTGAAACACTTTTTGTACTGGTTGTCCACTTGGTTCCACGGATGCATATGTCCTCTAGAATTTGGTCCAAGCGCTTATCATCACACACCATTCTCCTATTAAAGGATTTTGGATCATCTTGTAGTTGAGGCAGCTTGAAGACCTCTCTTATTTTGTCAAGGTGGAAGTGAATCATCTTCCCCCTGACCATGGTTTGAAAGGTATAGAAGGCAGTTCCAGTTATTCTCTGCCTCTCTGTTTGCCACAGATTTGAGTAGAATTCATGAACCATGTTTTTACCCACTTTTGTCTCCAGATTAGCTAGGATTTCCCAGCCTCTATTTTGAATTTGCTCTTGGATCTCCGGATATTCGTCTTCTTTCAGATCGAATTTTACTTACGGGATCACTGACCTTAGACCCATTATTTTATAGTAATGGTCCGAATGTTCCTTGGGTAAGAACCTCTCTTTATTCCAAAGTGGTTTTGGATTATTCTCTTTCTTGCCTCTTGAAGTGGTTTGTTTTCCCTTAAGAGCCATGATCTTAGTGAGTCTTAGCTCAGTGATCATGCAAAATACACCAAACTTAGAGGTTTGCTTGTCCTCAAGCAAAAGAAAGGAAAGGAGAGGAGAAGAAGGAGAGCCAAATTCGAATTGTGGAGGAGAGGGAGTGGCCGAATGTCAATTTAAAAGGGAGGGGTGGGTTCGAAAATTTTTGAAAAAGATATTATAGAAGATATGATTTGTAAAAAGATAGGTATGATATGCAAAAGATGTAATTTTAAAATAGGATAAGAGATAGTTTTGAAAAAGATAAATCTAAAGTTGAAAAGATATTAAAAAGATATATGAATTTTGAAAAAGATTTGAAGAGAAATTAAAAAGATATATGCATTTTGAAAAAGATTTGAAAAGAAGAAAAGATTTTTAGGATTAAAAGTTATAATTATTTTGAAATTTTGAAATTGAAAAGATGAGGATTTGAAATATGTTTATGCAAGAAATTATGGATGAAAACATAAAAATTAAAAAAATTGGGCTGGAAAACAAAATTACCTCCCCTCCATAATCCTGGCGTTAAACGCCCAAACGCTGCTTGTTTTGGGGGTTTAACGCCCATTTGCTGCTTGTTTTGGGCGTTTAACACCCAGCCAAGTACCCTGACTGGCGTTAAATGCCAGAAAGTCTTTATCACTGGGCATTTTTCTAAATGCCCAAGATGTTGTAGTTCTGGCGTTAAATGCCCAAAATGGCACCCATTCTGGCGTTTAACGCCCAGTCAGGTACCCTGGCTAGCGTTAAACGCCAAAAAGTGCCTCTTACTGGCGTTTTAATGCCAGTTAGCTTCTTTTCTCTGCTCTGAATCCTTCTGTAACTCTGTGAACTCCTGTAAATGAGAATAAGTTCTAATGATAACTTATTAAACTCCTATAATTATTATTTAAATAATAAATAAACTACAGTAATGGTTGGGTTGCCTCCCAGCAAGCGCTTCTTTATTGTCTTTAGCTGGACCTTACTTAGCTTTAATCTAGTCTCAGTTTTGAGCATTCTTGCTCAAAATTGCTTTCAAGATAATGTTTGACTCTCTGTCCATTAACAATGAACTTTTTGTCAGAATCAATATCCTGAAGCTCTACATATCCATATGGTGACACGCCTGTAATCACATATGGTCCTCTCCACCGGGATTTTAGTTTCCCAGGGAATAGCCTGAGCCTAGAGTTAAACAGCAGAACCTTTTGTCCTGGCTCAAAGACTCTGGATGACAGGTTCTTATCATGCTATCTCTTTGCTTTTTCCTTGTAAATTTTGGCATTTTCAAAAGCATTGAGTATGAATTCCTCTAGCTCATTCAGCTGGAGCAATCTTTTCTCTCCAGCTAATCTGGCATCAAGGTTTAGGAATCTGGTTGCCCAGTAGGCTTTATGCTCCAGTTTCATGGGTAGGTGACAGGTCTTCCCATACACAAGCTGGTATGGAGAGGTTCCTATAGGAGTTTTGAATGCTGTTCTGTATGCCCACAGAGTATCATCCAAGCTCTTTGCCCAATCCTTTCTACGGGCAATTACAGTCCATTCCAGGATTCTTTTTAGTTCTCTATTAGAGACTTCAGCTTGTCCATTAGTCTGTGGATGATATGGAGTTGCCACCTTGTGGCTGATTCCATATCAGACCATGGCAGTATAAAGCCGTTTATTGCAAAAATGAGTGCCTCCATCACTGATCAGTGCTCTAGGGACACCAAATCTGCTAAAGATATATTTCTGGAGGAACTTCAGTACTATCATAGTATCGTTAGTGGGTGTTGCAATTGCCTTCACCCATTTAGATACATAGTCTACTGCCACCAGAATGTAAGTGTTTGAGTATGATGGTGGGAAAGGACCCATGAAGTCAATACCCCATACATCAAGCAACTCAATCTCTAAGATCCCTTGTTGAGGCATGGCATAACCATGAGGCAGATTACCAGCTCGCTGGCAACTGTCACAGTTACATACAAACTCTCGGGAGTCTCTGTAGATTGTAGGCCAGTAGAAGCTACATTGGAGGACTTTAGTGGCTGTTCGCTCACCTCCGAAATGCCCTCCATATTGTGATCCATGGCAATGCCATAGGATCTTCTGCGCCTCTTCTCTAGGCACGCACCTATGGATTAATCCGTCTGCACATCTCTTGAAGAGATATGGTTCATCCCACAAGTAGTACTTCACATCAGAAAGTAATTTTTTCTTTTGCTGCCTGCTGTACTCCTTGGGAATGAATCTTGCAGCTTTATAGTTTGCAATGTCTACAAACTATGGCACCTCCTGAATGGCAAAGAGTTGCTCATCCGAAAAGGTTTCAGAGATCTCAGTAAGGGGTAAAGACGTCCCTTCTACTGGTTCTATCCGGGACAGGTGATCTGTTACTTGATTCTCTGTCCCTTTTCTGTCTTTTATTTCTATATCAAACTCTTGCAGAAGCAACACCCATCTTATGAGCCTGGGCTTTGAATCCTACTTTGTAAGTAGATATTTAAGAGTAGCATGGACAGTGTACACAATCACTTTTGATCCTACCAAATAGGATCTGAACTTGTCAATGGCATAAACCACTACAAACAATTCCTTTTCTGTGGTTGTGTAATTTTTCTGCGCGTCATTTAGAACACGGCTAGCGTAGTAAATGACATGCAGAAGCTTGTCATGCCTCTGTCCCAATACTGCACCAATAGCATGGTCACTGGCATCACACATTAGTTCAAATGGTAATGTCCAGTCTGGTGCAGAAATGACAGGCGCTGTGACCAGCTTAGCCTTCAGAGTCTCAAAGGCCTGCAAACACTCTGTGTCAAAGACAAATGGTGTATCAGCAGCTAGCAGGTTACTCAGAGGTTTTGCGATTTTTGAAAAATCCTTTATAAACCTCATGTAAAATCCTGCATGTCCCAGAAAACTTCTTATTGCCTTAACATTGGTGGGGGTGGTAATTTTTTAATTACCTCCACCCTAGCTTGATCCACCTCTATGCCTTTGTTCGAAATTTTGTGCCCAAGGACAATTTCTTCAGTCAGCATAAAGTGACATTTCTCCCAATTTAAAACTAGGTTGGTCTCTTGGCACCTTTTTCAGAACAAGTGCTAGATGATCAAGACAGGAGTTGAATAAGTCTCCAAATATTGAGAAGTTGTCTATGAAGACTTCCATAAATTTTTTCACCATATCAGAGAAAATAGAGAGCATGCATCTCTGAAAGGTTGCTGGTGTATTTACATAAACCAAATGGCATCCTTCTGTAGGCAAATACTCCAGATGGACATGTGAATGCTGCTTTCTCTTGATCCTAGGGATCTACTTCAATCTAGTTGTAGCCTGAGTAGCCATCCAGAAAGCAGTAATAGTCATGACCTGCTAGCCTTTCTAGCATTTGGTCTATGAAGGGTAAAGGAAAATGATCCTTTCTGGTGGCTGTATTGAGTCGTCTGTAGTCAATACACATGCGCCACCCTGTAACTATTCTTGTAGGAACCAGTTCATTTTTTTTCATTATGAACCACTGTCATGCCTTCCTTTTTGGGTACAACTTGGACAGGGCTCACCCAGGGACTATCAGAAATGGGATAAATAATCCCAGCCTCTAGTAATTTAGTGATCTCTTTCTGCACCACCTCCTTCATGGCTGGATTTAGCCGCCTTTGTGGTTGAACCACTGGTTTGGCATTATCCTTCAGTAGGATCTTGTGCATGCATCTGGCTGGACTAATGCCCTTGAGATCACTAATGGACCACCCAAGAGTTGTCTTGTGTGTCCTTAGCACCTGAATTAGTGCTTTCTCTTCCTGTGGCTCTAAGGTAGAGCTTATGATTACAGGAAAAGTTTCACCTTCCCCCAGAAATGCATATTTCAGGGATGGTGGTAGTGGTTTGAGCTCGGGTTTAGGAGGTTTCTCCTTTTCTTGAGGAATTTTCAGAGGTTCTTGTATTTCCTTTGGTCCCTCCAGATCAGGCTGAACATCTTTAAAGATATCCTCTATCTTTGATTCGAGACTCTCAGCCATATTGATCTCATGTACCAGGGAATCAATAATATCAACACGCATGCAGTCTTTTGACGTGTCTGGTTGCTTCATTGCTTCAATAGCATTCAGCCTAAACTCATCCTCATTGACTCTCACGGTTACTTCCCCTTTTTGGACGTCAATGAGGGTTCGTCCAGTTGCTAGGAAAGGTCTTCCTAGAATGAGAGTTGCACTCTTGTGCTCCTCCATTTCCAGCACTACAAAGTCAGAGGGAAAGACGAATGGCCCAACTGTGACAATCATGTCTTCAATCATGCCTGATGGGTATTTAATGGAGCCATCAGCAAGTTGAAGATATATCCTCGTTGGTTTGACCTCTTTAGTCAAGCCCAGCTTTCTAATAGTGGATGCAGGGATTAGATTGATACTTGTCCCAAGATCACATAGAGTTGTCTTGGTACAGGTTCCCTCTAATGTGCATGGTATCATAAAGCTTCCAGGATCCTTAAGCTTCTCTGGTGAGCTCTTTAAAATGATTGCACTGCATTCTTCAATGAGAAAAACTTTTTTAGTTTCTCTCCAATCCTTCTTATGACTTAAGATCTCTTTCATGAACTTAGCATAAGAGGGTTTTTGCTCAAGTGTCTCTGCAAACAGAATCTTGATTTCAAGAGTCATAAGATAGTCTACAAAGCGGGCAAATTGTTTATCCTGTTCCGCTTGGCGGAGTTTCTGAGGATAAGGTATTTTGGCTTTGTATTCTTCAACCTTGGTTGTTGCAGGTTTATTTCCTACAGAGGTAGGTTGAGAAGCCTTCTTGAGGGGGTTATTATCAGTACTTTCAAATGTCTGACCCCTCATAGGCATTTGAACACCAGGATTGGAGGCTGGATTGGCGTTTAACGCCAGATTCCTTCCCTTTTCTGGCATTTGAACGCCAGAACTGAACATGGGTTGGGTATTTAATGCCACTTTTTCTCCCTTTTCTGGCGTTTGAACGCCAGAGATAGGCGTCCACTGGGCGTTTAACGCTAGTTTCTCACCCTTTTCTGGCGTTTGAACGCCAGAATCATTCCTCTCTGGGCTCTTACTGTCCTCAGAGGGATTTTGGTTAGTAGTCTGCTCATCCTCTATTAATTGTTCTTTTCTTGGCTTTCTGCTGCCTTGAGTTGAAGTATTCAATATTTTTCCACTCCTTAATTGAACTGCTTGACACTCTTTTGTTATCTATTTTGATAACTGCTGTCTTGTTTGGTCAAGTTGTGCTTCCATGTTCCTGTTAGCATCCTTAGTGTCTTGTAACATCTCCTTAAATTCTGCCAACTGTTCTGTCAGATAACATAAATGCTGATTGATTTTAGCAACTTGTTCCAGAGGACTAAGTTCAATGGATGCTGCCTTAGCCTCTTCTTTTATGGAGGACTCACTACTTAAGTACAGATGCTGATTTCTAGCAACTGTATCAATGAGCTCTTGAGCCTTTTCAATTGTTTTTCTCATGTGTATAGATCCACCAACTGAGTGGTCTAGAGATATCTGAGCTTTTTCTGTAAGCCCGTAGTAGAAGATGTCTAACTGCACCCACTCTGAAATCATTTCAGAGGGGCATTTCCTTAGCATCTCTCTGTACCTCTCCCAGGCATTGTAAAGGGATTCATTATCCTCTTCTTTAAAGCCTTGGATGTCCAGCCTTAGCTGTGTCATCCTCTTAGGAGGAAAATATTGATTTAGGAACTTGTCTGACAACTGTTTCTATGTTCTTATGCTGGCCTTAGGTTGGTTATTTAACCACCTCTTAGCTTGGTCTTTTACAGCAAATGGAAACAGTAATAATCTGTAGACATCCTGATCTACTTCTTTATCATGTACTGTGTCAGCAATTTGTAAGAACTGTACCAGAAACTCAGTTGGTTATTCCTGTGAAAGACCAGAATACTGGCAATTTTGCTGCACCATGATAATGAGCTGAGGATTCAACTCAAAATTATTGACTTCGATGGAGGGTATACAGATACTACTCCCATATAAAGCAGTAGTGGGGTTAGCATATGACCCCAGAGTCCTTCTGGACTGTTCATTTCCACTTAGGTCCATGATGGAGTAAGGGAGATGATGTAGATAAAAATTTTATTTTATATTTATTTATTTATTTGTATATATATATATATTTTGAAATAAATGAAAAAACTAAAATAAATAAATAAATAAATAAATATTTGAAAATATTTTATGAGAATTTTCGAAAAAGTGAGGAGAGAGGAAGTGGTTAGGATATTTTTGAAAAAGATATGATTTTAAAAATCTTAAAAGGATATGATTTGAAAAATTTTGACCAAGTCAACTCAAGGGATTCGAAAATTATGAGAAATTAAAGGAAAATATATTTTTTATTTTTGAATTTTATTATGAAAGAGAAAAACACACAAAAGACACAAGACTTAAAATTTTTAGATCCAATGCTCCTTGTTTTTGAAAATTTTGGAGGGAAAATACCAAGGCACACCAAACTTAAAAATTTTAAGATCAAAACACAAAGAAGACTCAAGAACACCAAGACAAAAGAAAGAACACCAAACTTAAAATTTTTTAGAAAACCAAAATAAAATTTTTGAAAACTAAAGAAAAATTAACAAGAGAACACCAAACTTAAAGTTTGGCACAAGATTTAATCAAAGAAAAATTATTTTTGAAAAAGTTTTAAAAGGAAGATACCCAATTACCAAGAACACAAGCACAACCCTTTAGCCAACTGAGCTATAAATTTAATGTGTTTTAAAAAAGTATTTTTAAAGGAAAATAAAAACATGCAATTGACGCCAAACTTAAGATATGAAACTAAACTCAAACAGAAGACTCCAAGAAAAATTAAAAACTAATAAAGAAAAATAATATTTTTGAAAGAATTTTAAAAAAGAATAATAAAAGATGCAATCCTAGTGACTCTAAACCAAAAGACAAATTTTTCCTAATCTAAGTAACAAGATAAACCGTCAGTTGTTCAAACATGAACAATCCCCGGCAACGGCGCCAAAATCTTAGTGCACGAAAATTACACTCACACTATGTAATTCTGCACAACTAACTAGCAAGTGCACTGGGTCGTCCAAGTAATACCTTACGTGAGTAAAGGTCGATCCCACGGAGATTGCCGGCTTGAAGCAAGCTATGGTTATCTTATTATTCCTAGTCAGGATATAAATAGGGTTCTTTAGTTTCAATTGTAAAAAGTGAAAGAGCATGAAATGAATAATTATTACGCAGTAATAGAGAATGGGTTGGAGTTTTGGAGATGCTTTGTCCTTTGAATTTCTACTTTCTTACTGTTTTCTTCTTCACGCACGCAGGTCTCCTTGATAAACCACTATTTTATGGTTTATCTTATGCTCAATTGAGTGGTTTTTTATCAACTCTTTACCCACTTATTCATACTATTTGCATGGTTTTACATTTTTTGCCTTCCTAATTATGTGCTTTGATTGAAAACATGCTTCTTTGGTCTTATATTTGTTAATATTAATCCTCTTTTATTACCATTAGATGCCGTGATATGTGTGTTAAGTGATTTTAGGGATTACAGGGCATGAATGGTTTAGAGGATGGAAAGGAAGCATGCAAAAGTGGAAGGAATACAAGAAGTTGAAGAAATTGCTAAGCTGTCTAGCCTGAGCTCTTCGCACTCAAACAACCATAACTTGAGCTACAAAGGTCCAAAGGAGATAGTTTTAGTTGCGTTGGAAAGCTAACGCCCGGGGCTTCGCAATGATATATAATTTGCCATAGCTGTCCCGACACCAAGCGATGCGAACGCGTGGATCACGCGGCCGCGTGGCCTGGCAGGAACACAACCCACGCTAACGCGTGGACGACGCCTCCGCGTCACTCTTTCGCGACCTGTACGGACCAGAAAGCGCTGGAAGTGATTTTTGGACTGTTTTTGACCCAGTTTTCAGCCTAGAACATACAGATTAAAGGCTATAAAGTGGGGGAATGCATCCATTCAAGACCAGGCTCTCATAATTCACTTTTCACAATTTTAGATGTAGTTTTTAGTGAGAGAGGTTCTCTCCTCTCTCTTAGGATTAGGATTAGGATTTCAACTTCTTCATTACAGGTTCAATATTCCTTTTACTATTTAATTTCTCTTCTATTTTTATTTACTCTGAAGCTTTTATTTATGTTTGATTTATGTTGCCCAATTGGCTTATGAATATTTTCCATGTTAGATTTCACTGCTTTGAATGAATTTGAGGTATTCCAGATATTGATGATTTTAATTTAGCTTTCTACACCTGTTGGTCTTGGTTAAGAAATCAGTAACTCAGGAGTTATCTTAGCTCAACATAATTGATAACTGTTATCTTTGCTAATTGAACTGAACTTCAATAATCCCAACCTTTTCTTAGGAAATAAATAGGATTCGAAGGTCAAATTAATTAGTCCCTTGACTTTCCTTTGCTTTAGCAAAGGTCAACTAAGTGGAATGAAGATTCAACTTTCATTATTATTGACAAGAATAACTAAGTCTGGACTTCCAATTTCTCATACCTTGCCAAAGGGTTTGCTTTACAGTATTTATTTATTTTAATTGCCATTTAAATTATTTGCCCTATTAATTCTTCATTCTCAAACCCCAATTTACAATCTCCATAACCAATAATAAGAACATACCTCCCTGCAATTCCTTGAGAAGACGACCCGAGGTTTAAATACTCGGTTATCAATTTTAAAGGGGTTTGTTACTTGTGACAACTAAAACGTTTGCACAAAGGGATTTCTGTTGGTTTAGAATCTATATCTACAACGCGATTATTTTTATAAAATTCTTTACTAGCAAAAATTCTAACGTCAAAATGGCGCCGTTGCCGGGGAATTGCAAACGTGTGCCTTATTATTGGTTATTGTAAATATTTTTCAAAAAGAAATATTTTTCTTTTACTTGTTTATTTGTTTCTCCTTTTTTTTCCCTTATTTCTGATAACTACTATGAATTCTCACCCCTCTCGCTTTGAGTTTGGTTCTAATTTTGTTGCAAGAAATGGAAGTTATAACAGGACTATGCATCAAGGTCTAAGCAATCAAAGATGGATGGATAGTTTATGGGTTTTCGAATAATTAATAATAAAAAGAAGAAATAATAAAAGGGATAGAACACTTATGCAGATTCATTGGTAGAGGTATCTTTTAAGTATATACAGCTGCTGCATGGCTCAAGCACGCCTGTTCTCCTACTGCTTCTACTCAATCCTTCTTACTCCTTTCCATGGCAAGCTTTGTATAGGGGTTCATCATCAACTGTGGCTACTTTCATTCCTCACGGGGAAATAACCTGTGCGGCTGTCACTCGCACAGCTAACCAGTCTGGAGGCATCACCCATGGCTGATGGCTACATCCCATCCTCGCAGTGAAAACTATGCTAACGCACTCTGTCACAGTACGGATAATCACCGGTTGGTTCCCGCTCCTACTGGAATAGAATCCCTCTTTTGCGTCTGTCACCAACGCCCAGCAGGTTAAAGTTTGAAGCACGTCACGGTCATTCATGATCGGAATCCTACTCGGAACACCACAGACAAGGGTGGACTTTCCGGATCCAGATGAATGCCGCCAACTATCTAACTTATACCACGAAGATTCTCTTGGGGAATCTAAGAGATACACATTCAAGCTCTGTTGCATGTAGAACGTAAGTGGTTGTCAATCACGCGCGTTCATAATTGAGAATGATAATGAGGGTAATCTGACTCATAACATTCATCATGTTCTTGGGTACGAATGAATATCTTGGAATAAGAATAAAAGAGAATTGAATAAAAGAAGATAGAATTTCATTAATACTTGAGGTACAGCAGAGCTCCACACCCTTAATCTATGGTGTGCAAAAACTCCACCGTTGAAAATACATAAGCAAAGAGTCCAGGCATGGCCGAATGGCCAGCCCTCTCTAACGTGATCACAGGATTCAATTTACAATCCAGGATGTCTAATACAATAGATAAATGTCCTATATATACTAGACTAGCTACTAGGGTTTACATGAGTAAGTAATTGATGCATAAATCCACTTCCGGGGCCTACTTGGTGTGTGCTTGGGCTGAGTTTAATGAATTCACGTGTAGAGGCATTTCTTGGCGTTAAACTTCAGGTTATGACGTGTTTTGGGCGTTCAACTCCGGATCATGACGTTTTTCTGGCGTTTTACTCCAGACAGCAGCGTGTACTTGGCGTTCAACGCCAAGTTACGTCGTCATTCTTCGAATAAAGTATGGACTATTATATATTGCTGGAAAGCTCTGGATGTCTACTTTCCAACGCCGTTGAGAGCGCGCCAATTGGAGTTCTGTAGCTCCAGAAAATCCATTTCGAGTGCAGGGAGGTCAGAATCCAACAGCATCAGCAGTCCTTTTGTCAGCCTTCTTCAGAGTTTTGCTCAAATCCCTCAATTTCAGTCAGAATTTACCTGAAATCACAGAAAAACACACAAACTCATAGTAAAGTCCAAAAATGTGAATTTAACATAAAAACTAATGAAAACATCCCTAAAAGTAGCTCAAACTTACTAAAAACTATATGAAAACAATGCCAAAAAGCGTATAAATTTAGGAGAGTTGGTTGAAGATTTAGGAGATGCTGAACCTCCATGGGAACACAGAATCATGGAAGACTCCGTCGAGGATGCTACAATTGACGCTGAGGAGGATTTTGCACCGCCTCCAATGCAAATATCTTATGAAGAACTAAACGAAATAACCCAAGACTCAGGTTTCCTTGATGATGATGATCACCAGTCAAGTCCTCCTAGTGATGAACTTGCATCCGCAAGTGAATTCTTTGAGACAGAAGAATCTTTCCCAAGTGAATACGAAGATGATGCAGAGGTCGACTTTTCTCAACCTCCTAATTATGACTTAATTGATGAGGAAGACATGGAAGACTTTGACCAGGACATGGCTGGAATGGAAAAGGTTTGCAAGGAAGTGGAGGAATTCACTGAAGACCACAAGGGAGTAGAGCTTGCAGAACCACTAAAAACACTGATCCCAAGGCCACTACCAACCAACACAGACTTCAAGTGGGTAAAATCCTTAACTGTTATCTTTATTTTTCCACTTGAATATGGTTTACTTGAAACAGATGGCCAGCTTAGAGCTCTTTGCGGCTTTAAGAGTAAGAAGGAAATGGCTCGTACTCAGAGCTGGTGCACAAGGTTCAATAAGGTTCCACACTTCAACTCGAAGCACACGGATTGGTATCATGCTCAATTGAATGGATCATGGAGAACGTTTGGTCACCATGGTGAGAATCTACTTTTTAAACCGTCCGGATGGAATCATGAAGATCAAGATAGAGGCAGATTTAAAAGCAAAGCTTGGGATCATGGATCCTATCCTGACATTCGTCATCCCGGGAGCCTGAAAATTTGTTTGAAGCTGCTCAAAAGCTTTACATGCCTAGTTTAGGACCCCAAAGGCTATTGGCATTCCAAGCATTGGTGGAGATTTCTGGATGAATTTAAACATAAGCCGCCATAACAGGAAGCTCAACCAATGTCCAACTTAAGGACTTTAACTAAAAGTGCTAGGTGGGAGACAACCCACCATGGTATGATCGTTTTTTTTTTCATTTTTATCTAGTTTTATTTGTTTTCGAGTTTTATTTTATTTTATTGTATTGAACTTGGAATTTTGCATAACATTCATATTAGCATTGCATTTTGCATACTGCATATTTGCATACCTGCATTTAAAAAAAAAATTTCATGCGACACGACCGCCTCATTGACGCGTCCGCGTCGCATGTGTGGGAGAGAATAATAAAATGAACAGAGAGTCACGCGAGAGCGTGGCTAGAGGCGTGCCAATGGCACAAATCGTCCCACGCGACCGGGTCGCTGACGCGTTCGCGTCACATGGGAATAATGGCCTCCCATGCGACCGCGTCACCCACGCGGCCGCGTGCCATGAAAATCGACGTCAAAAAGGTGCATGGCCGAAAGTTGTGCTGGAATTGGGCTGGACTCGTGCTAGAAGCCCAAGCACTCCCACGCGAACGCGTGCCCCACACGTCCGCATCATATCTCCATGATGGCCACTCACGCGATCGCATGACCCACACGATCGTGTCACCTCAGATTTGGCGAAATTAAAAATTTTGAACAGAGAGTTGTGCGAGCCTGAGGCTGCCCTTGCGCCAATAGCATAAACTGTGTCACGCGACCGCATGACCGACGTGACCACGTCAATCCGTATAAGTGCAAGTCACGCGACCGCGTGCCCCACGCGATCGCGTCGCTTGCGTCGCATAGTTTATCCTAATTTGCCAAATATCTTATCTTTTCTTCTCCAAATCCTTATTTTTCTTATCTTTTCTTATTTCTTTCTCCTTCTTTTCTTATTTTCTTTGACTTCTCATCTTTTTTACCTCCATTCTATTTTATTTAATTTATTTGCATGCTTTCTTCCATTGCATTTTAATTTTGTGCATATTTTTTTCTTTTCTTTTCTAAATTTATTATTTTTCCTTTGGTGTTGATTTTCTTATTTAACTGTTGCATCTTTTCTAGTATAATTTTTAGTGACTTATTTTTCAATGTTGGGTGATGCTATTTTTCTGTCAATGTCAATCTTTTATGATACCTGTATTCCTTTTACATTGACATGAACTTACATTGTCTTTCATTATCCACTCTCTTCCCCATTGTTGTATATTTTGTACTACTGGCATGCCATGGCTTCTATTATTTTCTCACGTACATGTTGAAGCTTCCATGTAAATGAGACCCTTATCATTTGGCATTAACCTAACAATACTTCATTTATTTTCTTATTTTTATTTCTGGGTTACTTTTTCTTCTTTTCCCTCTTCTTTCAGGATGGCCACCACAAAGGGAGAGGAAAAGCTTCTTACTGGGGAGACAAACAAGTTCATCTGCTCAATCTTTGGAGAAAAGCATCAGTTGAAGCAACCCGTCCACCTGCACATCTTAGCATGCACCGAGGACGGTGCAATCATTAAGTGTGGGGAGGTCGATACCAATCTCCATGGGTTAGTCACTCTTCTATCTCAACACCAATGGTTTATTTTTCTTGTTAGTTGTTGCATTTGCATGTTTGATTGCATATTTTACCACTTGGTTGAAGTAATAAATTTCTTTTCAAGACTTTATTTTATAAAATTTCACTAATTTAAATTGAAATTTTTTGTGTTAAATTTGTTTGAAGTTGTATTTGGAACATGGTTTTTGAGCCAAAGAACACACAACCTGTGAGATTTCGAGCTTATTTACATGGTTACATTATTTAACCATAAATTTTTATTCTTGTGTGTTTTCTTCTCTATAATTGTAATCTTTGCTTTGTTCCATTCTATATGTCCAATATTTAATATATTTACATGCTTGCATATGATTGAGGCCATTGTTTGATTCTAGCTCACTTATCCCAAAATTAGCCTACCTTTTACATCACCCTTGGTAGCCCCCTTGAGCCTTTAATTCCCTCTTATTCTATAAACCACAACACTAGCCTTAAGCAAAAAAATAAATTTAAAATCCCAAGTTGAATCCTTGGTTAGCTTAAGATAGAAATTGTGTAATTGTTTAAGTGTGGGAAACTTATTGGGAACATGGATGATAAAAACAAAGGGTAGGAAGCTGAAAAGAATGAAATAATTCAAAATAAAAATTTTGGGAAGCATGCTCATGTGAAATCAAAATAATTAAATTACTATGTGCATTAAAAAAATTAATTCAGTATTTGAATAAAGGGGATACAAAAGAATTCCCCAAATGCAAATTAAAGCAATGCACATGGGACAAAACTAAAACTAATACATGAGCATGTAACATAAAAGTGGGAAAAATATGGGAGAATAGGTAAAGAAGCTTTGCTTTACAAAGTATGTATGTTAGGTGAGATCTTAGAATAATCAAGGATTCACTTAATTAGCTCACTTAGCCTTATATATACCCTTACCTTTACCTCAGCCCCATTACAACCCTGAAAAGACCTCATGATGTTTGCATTGGTATGCTAAATATTTGTTGATTGATTAGATGAGGAACAAAAGTTTAGAAAGCATGATTAGAGAAGAGTAGAGAGATTGACCCTAGACACTTTAGAGATTTGAGCGCATATACACTACCAGTGAGGGTTC
This sequence comes from Arachis duranensis, assembly GCF_000817695.3. Taxonomy (NCBI): domain Eukaryota; kingdom Viridiplantae; phylum Streptophyta; class Magnoliopsida; order Fabales; family Fabaceae; genus Arachis; species Arachis duranensis. Next base: position 83,484,950 of record NC_029775.3, on the reverse strand, counting down.
AGTGCTTGATTCTATGTTCCCTGCTTTCATGAGCTATCTGATAAACCTCATTTTGAGGGTTTATCTTGTATTGAATTTAGAGTATTTTGATTACCTTTTCTCGCATTTAACCTATGAATTAGCATGGTTTTGTAATCTCTCCGGTATTTGTGCTTAAGTGTAAAAACATGCCTTTTAAACCTTATTTTGATAAATTCTAATTCCTCCTTGATTCCATAAGATGCCTTGATGTGTTTGCTAGTAATTCCAGGATTGAAATAGGCTAGGCATGGATCAAAGGGAGCAAGGAAGGAAGGAAGCATACAAGTGGAGAGAAGCATAAAAAAAAGTCAAAGAAGTAAAATCAGCCAAGCACGCGCACGCGCACAAGGCGCTCATGCGCACAAGGCACTCACGCGCACATTGCAGAATCGGCCAGGGACGTGCACGCGTATCGTGCGCGCACGCGTCAAAGTCCGCACATGACTTCATTAAAGCAGCACGTGCCTGGCGATCTTGGGGAGTTTCTGAACCAACTTTGGCGCCAAAATGCACTAAAAGAGCCAAGGATAGAAGGGGAAGGCATCAATCTATCATGGGGCATCATTAGTTTTAGTTTAGAGTAGTTTTAGAGAGAGAAGCTCTCACTTTCCTCTAGAATTAGGATTAGGTTTAGGTTAATCTCTCTTCTTAGATCTAGGTTTAATTCATGCTTTAATTCACTTCTCCTTTATCAATTCTTAATCTTCTCCTCTTCCTCTCTCTAGTTATGTACTTTACTTCTTGTAATTCTTCATCTTGTTATGGATAGATTGTCGTTCTTTTATTTCCTCTTTCAATAATGAAATTTGAGGTAATTCATGATACTTGTGATTTCATTGATTGTTGTTGTTAATTCATTTCAATAATTGTTGTTAGATTCTATTCTTGTTATCAATTTACTATGCTTTCCTTTTATGCCTTCCAAGTGTTTAATGAAATGCTTAGTTGGATTCTAGAGTAGAGTTTTATGTTCTTGGCTTGGAAAGGTAACTTAGGAACTCTTGAGTTACTAATGTCCAAGTGATTGATGATTGGGATCCATTAACTCTAGTTCTCACTAATTCAATTAGTGGAGAGTTAGGACTTATGGACTAGGATTGATATAGCTCATTTGACTTTCCTTTACCACTAGTTAGAGGATGACTTAATGGGATTAATCCTTGCCAATTCTCATATTGTGGTTAGTGATTAGGATAGAGATCCTTGACCACCAACCCTTGCCAAGACCTTTTTAGCCATTAGTTTACTTTCTTGCCATTTATCTTTCATGTTTCTTATCAAAACCCCAAAAATAACTCATAACCAATAACAAGACACTTCATTACAATCCTAGGGAGAATGACCCGAGGTTCAATACTTCGGTTTATAAATTTAGGGGTTTGTACTTGTGACAAACAACTTTTTGTATGAAAGGATTATTGTTTGGTTTAGAAACTATACTTTACAACGAGATTTCATTTGTGAAATTCTAAACCATCAAAAATCTAATCATCACTATCTTCTTACAAGCTTACTTGTTTTCACTGTATGATTTGAATTAGTGAAATCTGATTTATGTTTGTCTTGGAGAACTTATTTATTTTTAACCAAGTAGGTAGAAACATTTTGCATTTAGTTGCATTCATAGGTTGCATCTCATACATTCTATCATTCCTCTTCATCTCTTTATAGTTTCTCTTGAGCTTAGCATGAGAACATGCTATTGTTTAAGTGTGGGGAGGTTGATAAACTACTATTTTATGGTTTACCTTATGCTCAATTGAGTGGTTTTTGTCAACTCTTTACCCACTTATTCATACTATTTGCATGGTTTTACATTTGCCTTCCTAATTATGTGCTTTGATTGAAAACATGCTTCTTTGGTCTTATATTTGTTAATATTAATCCTCTTTTATTACCATTAGATGCCGTGATATGTGTGTTAAGTGATTTCAGGGATTACAGGGCATGAATGGCTTAGAGGATGGAAAGGAAGCATGCAAAAGTGGAAGGAATACAAGAAGTTGAAGAAATTGCTAAGCTGTCCAGCCTGACCTCTTCGCACTCAAACAACCATAACTTGAGCTACAAAGGTCCAAATGAGATGGTTCTAGTTGCGTTTAAAGCTAACGTCCGGGGATTCGCAACGATATATAATTTGCCATAGCTGCCCCAATGCCAGACGACGCAAACGCGTGGATCACGCAGCCGCTTGGCCTGGCAGGAACACAACCCACGCTAATGCGTGGACAATGCCTCCGCGTCACTCATCCGCGACTTGTACGGACCAGAAAGCACTGGGAGTGATTTCTGGGCTGTTTTTGACCCAGTTTTCAGCCCAGAACACATAGATTAGAGGCTATAAAGTGGGGGAATGCATCCATTCAAGATCAGGCTCTCATAATTCACTTTTCACAATTTTAGATGTAGTTTTTAGTGAGAGAGGTTCTCTCCTCTCTCTTAGGATTAGGATTAGGATTTTAACTTCTTCATTACAGGTTCAATATTCCTTTTACTATTTAATTTCTCTTCTATTTTTATTTACTCTGAAGCTTTTATTTATGTTTGATTTATGTTGCCCAATTGGCTTATGAATTTTTTCCATGTTAGATTTTACTGCTTTGAATGAATTTGAGGTATTCCAGATATTGATGATTTTAATTTAGCTTTCTACACCTGTTGGTCTTGGTTAAGAAATCAGTAACTTAGGAGTTATCTTAGCTCAACATAATTGATAACTGTTATCTTTGCTAATTGAACTGAACTTCAATAATCCCAGCCTTTTCTTAGGAAATAAATAGGATTCGAAGGTCAAATTAATTAGTCCCTTGACTTTCCTTTACTTTAGCAAAGGTCAACTAAGTGGAATTAAGATTCAACTTTCATTTATTATTGACAAGAATAACTAAGTCTGGACTTCCAATTTTTCATACCTTGCCAAAGGGTTTGCTTTACAGTATTTATTTATTTTAATTGCCATTTAAACTATTTGCCATATTAATTCTTCATTCTCAAACCCCAATTTACAATCTCCATAACCAATAATAAGAACATACCTCCCTGCAAATCCTTGAGAAGACGACCCGAGGTTTAAATACTCGGTTATCAGTTTTAAAGGGGTTTGTTACTTGTGACAACCAAAACGTTTGCACGAAGGGATTTCTGTTGGTTTAGAATCTATATCTACAATGCGATTATTTTTATAAAATTCTTTACTAGCAAAAATTCTAACGTCACTCCTACCCTGGCAAGCTGTATGTTGGTGGATCACTATTGTCAATGGTTACCAGCCGTCCTCTCAGTGAAAAGGGTCCATGTACATGGCTAATCATCTATCATTTCTCACTTGTGTTGGAGTAGGATTCAGTGATCATTTTGCGTCTGTCACTACGCCCAACGTTCATGAGTTTGAAGCTCGTCACAATCATCCCTTCCCGGATCCTACTCGAAATACCACAGACAAGGTTTAGACTTTCTGGATCTCAGAAATGCTGCCAATTAATCCCAGCTTATACCACGAAGACTATGGACTCACGGATTGAATGCTCTGTTGTCAAGAGAGGCAGTCAAACTCGCGAGCCAGAAACCTAAAGAGACATCCATTCAATCGAAGGTAGAACGAAAGTGGTTGTCAGGCACGCGTTCATAGGTTGAGAATGGTGATGAGTGTCACGGATCATCACATTCATCATGTTGAAGTGCGAATGAACATCTTAGAATAGAAACAAGTGAGATTGAATAGAAAACAGAAAATACTTGCATTAATTCATCGAGACGCTGCAGAGCTCCTCACCCCCAACCATGGGATTTAGAGACTCATGCCATCAAAGATACAAATTCAGATGTAAAAATGTCATGCGGTACAAAATAAATCTCTAAAAGTAGTTTATATACTCAACTAGTAACCTAAGTTTACAGAAAATGAGTAAACTAAGATAGATAGTGCATAAATACACTTCTGGGGCCCACTTGGTGTGTGCTGGGGCTGAGCATTGAAGCTTTCATGTGCGTAGGCCATTCTTTGAGTTAAACGCTAGTTTGTAACCTATTTCTGGCATTTAACTCTGCTTTGCAACTTGTTTCTGGCGTTTGACTCCAGAATAGGGTAGAAAGCTGGCGTTAAACACCATTTTGCGTCGTCTAAACTCTGGCAAAGTATGGACTATTATATATTTCTGGAAAGCCCTGGATGTCGAATTTCCAATGCAATTGAGAGAGCTCCATTTATACTTCTGTTGCTCCAAAAATTCCACTTCGAGTGCAGGGAGGTCAGAATCCAACAGCATCAGCAGTCCTTTATCAGCCTCTGAATAAGATTTTTGCTCAGGTCCCTCAATTTCAACCAGAAAATACCTAAAATCACAGAAAAACACACAAACTTATAGTAAAGTCTAGAAATGTGATTTTTGTATAAAAACTAATAAAAATATACTAAAAAGTAGCTAGATCCTACTGAAAACTATATTAAAACACCCCCAAAAAGCGTATAAAATATCCGCTAATTAGACGCCTTCTCTTTTCCATTAGCATCCAGGTATAATTTATTCATGTTTTCTTTTAAGTTCATAACGTTCTATATTTGAAATTACATACTTACGTTCTATTTTTGCAACTCAGATGGGCCACATATTTGCCTACTTCTGATGGGAAGGAACAACGGATTATTCACTATCGTCTGGCATTGGATCGACTGATTCATCAAGATGTAAGTATTTTGTTTTTGTTCTTTATTATTTTATTAGTTTTCCCCCCACGTATATGTATACATTGGTACAATGCTGACTTGTCTCCTATCTATCAGATTGTGTGGGAGCCTTATGGTTCTCTGAACGTACTGGCAGTCATCCATATGGAGATAGTGACTGAGGAGCACAGCCGGTTATGGCGGGCAATCACTAGTCTGATATACTTTGCAGTGATTGAGTGGCATAAGGTAGACAGGGTCTTCTCATGGCTAGGGGGCGTACAACATCTGCCTGAGCTAGCGCTCAACATAGAGTATCTTCATAATAAGGACGGCAGAGGTGGAGATAGATGGTTCCCCACTTACTATAGGACATGACATCAGCATTGGGACGAGCGAGTTTACTCTGTGTTGAGTGTCCAGAGAGTTCCTGATCCTGGTCCATCCGTTGAGTACCTGAACTGGTGGCACCGTGTTGCACATAGGATTCTGTCCTCAGGGATTGCTTTCGCCGACCGCAGGCCGACCCAGGTTCCGGACGATGCTATACTCAGAGGGTCGTCGCAGGCGCCGACTAGAGTTCCAGCGTCGGATATGCTGGATAACAAACGTGTGGAGTGGAGACGACGCATTGGTACATGATGAGCGGATAATTTGTATACTTTTTGGCATTATTTTTAGTATGTTTTTAGTATGATTTAGTTTGTTTTTAGTATATTTTTATTAGTTTTTAGTTAAAATTCACTTTTCTGGACTTTACTATGAGTTTGTGTGTTTTTCTGTGATTTCAGGTATTTTCTGGCTGAAATTGAGGGTCCTGAGCAAAAATCTGATTCCGAGACCAAAAAGGACTGCAGATGCTGTTGGATTCTGACCTCCCTGCACTCGAAGCGGATTTTCTGGAGCTACAGAAGCCCAATTGGCGCGCTCTCAACGGCATTGGAAAGTAGACATCCTGGGCTTTCCAGCAATATATAATAGTCCATACTTTGCCCAAGATTTGATGGCCCAAACCGGCGCTCAAAGTCACCTACAGAAATTCCAGCGTTAAACGCCGGAACTGGCAC
>NC_029775.3:83476672-83478746 GCF_000817695.3 Arachis duranensis | reverse complement strand
GCAATCGTTTTCACTGAGAGGATGGGAGGTAGCCATTGACAACGGTGAAACCCTGCATACAGCTTGCCATGGAAGGAGACTTGTGTGTTTGAAGAAGAAGACAGTAGGAAAGCAGAGGTTTAGAAGATAGAGCATCTCCAAAACCTCAGCCTTTTCCCCATTACTGCAAAACAAGTACTTAATTTCATGTTCTTTTGCTTTTCACAATCAATCCTGATAATTTCTGATATCCTGACTAAGATTTACAAGATAACCATAGCTTGCTTCAAGCCGACAATCTCTGTGGGATCGACCCTTTCTCACGCAAGGTATTACTTGGACGACCCAGTACACTTGCTGGTTAGTTGTGCGGGATTGCAAAAGTGTTATTGCAATTTCGTGCACCAAGTTTTTGGCGCCGTTGCCGGGGATTGTTGAGTTTGGACAACTGACGGCTTATCTTGTTGCTTAGATTAGGGACTTTTTATTTTTGTTGGTTTAGAGTCTTTTAGTTGAGTCTAGTTTCATATTTTAAGTTTGGTGTCAATTGCATGCTTTTATTTTTCTTTTAATTTTCGATTTTTGCATGTTCTTAGTCCCTTTTTGATTCATAAAAATTCTAAGTTTGGTGTCCTCTTTGTGTTTCTCCTTAAAAATTTTCAAAAATTTTGTGTTTGATTTTCTAAAAGTTTTAAGTTTGGTGTCTTTTGTGTTTTTCTCTTTCCTCTTTTTAAAAATCAAATCTTTTTCATAAAAATTTTTCAATCATATCTTTCTAATTGCTGTTTTCAAAATCTTTTTAATTAACTAATTGATTCAGTTTTCAATTTGCGTTGATTTTATTTTCTTTTTGATTTTCGAATTTTTACTTTAATTTTCCTTTGTTTTATTTTATTTTTTTCGTTTATTCAAAAAAAAAAAAACAAACAAAATTTATCTCTTTGCAATCATTATCATTTCCCTTTTGTCCATCATGGACTTAAGTGGGATCAATCAGTCCAAAAGGACTCTGGGGTCATATGCTAACCCCATTACAGCTGCATATGGGAGTAGCATCTGTACACCTCCCATCAAAGCAAGCAGCTTTGAACTAAATCCTCAACTCATTATCATAGTGCAGCAAAATTGCCAGTATTCCGGTCTTCCACAGGAAGAACCTACTGAGTTTTTGGCACAGTTTTTACAAATTGCTGACACAGTACATGATAAAGAGGTAGATCAGGATGTCTACAGACTACTACTGTTTCCATTTGCTGTAACAGATCAAGCTAAAAGGTGGTTGAATAACCAACCTACAGCAAGCATAAAGACATGGAAACAGTTGTCAGACAAATTCCTGAATCATTTTTACCCTCCAAAAAGGATGACACAGCTAAGGCTGGACATCCAAGGCTTTAAACAAGAGGATAATGAATCCCTTTATAATGCCTGGGAGAGGTACAGAGGTATGCTAAGGAAATGTCCCTCTGAAATGTTTTCAGAGTGGGTACAGTTAGACATTTTCTACTATGGGCTTACAGAAAAAGCTCAGATGTCTTTAGACCACTCAGCTGGTGGATCTATCCACATGAGGAAGACAATTGAAGAGGCTCAAGAGCTTATAGACACTGTTGCTAGAAACCAATATTTGTACTCTAGCAATGAGTTCTCTCCAAAAGAGGAGGTCATGGCAGTAGTCAATGACCCTAGTCCTCAAGAACAGATAACAGAGCTTAATCAACAATTGCTCCTGATGACAGAACAGTTAGCAGACTTTAAAGAAATGCTTTATGAAACTAAAGTTGCTAACAAGAGCATAGAACTGCAGTTAAATCAAGCAAAACAGCAATTATCTAAACAGATAACAGAGGAATGTCAAGCAGTTCAATTGAGGAGTGGGAAGACCCTAAATAACACTGTTCAAAAGAATAAAAAGCCAAACAAGGAACAATTGACAGAGGACAACCAAACCACTGTTCAAAATCCCTCTGAGGACAGTAAGAGCCCGGAAAGGAATGTTATTGGCGTTCAAACGCCAGAAAGGGAGGGAAAGCTGGCGTTAAACGCCCATTCCTTGCCCAGTTCTGGCGTTCAAACGCCAGAAAAGGGGGAAAAG
>NC_029775.3:83472181-83473148 GCF_000817695.3 Arachis duranensis | reverse complement strand
TATGGATATGTTGAGCTTCAGGATATTGATTCTGACAAAAGGTTCATTGTTAATGGACAGAGAATCAAGCATTATCTTGAAGGGAATTTTGAGCAGGAGTGCTCAAAACTGAGACTTGAGTGATTCTCAGTGAAAGTCCAGCTAAAGACAGTAAAGAAGCGCTTGCTGGGAGGCAACCCAGTCATTAGTAGGTTGTATGATTAGTTCTTACAGAGGCAAATATCAAAAATGAAGGAATTCACAGAGTTACAGAAGGATTCAGCTCAAAAAGCAGAGAAAATGAGCTTACTGGCGAAAAAACGCCAGTAAGGTGCATTTTGGGCGTTAAACGCCAGAATGGGTACCATTCTGGGCGTTTAACGCCAGGAATGGTGCCATTTTGGGCGTTAAACGCCAGAATGGGCACCATTCTGGGCGTTTAACGCCAGGTGTGCAGCATCCTGGGCGTTTTGAAAAACGCCCAGTGAGGAAGACTTTCTGGCGTTTAACGCCAGCCAGGGCACCTGGCTGGGCGTTAAACGCCCAAAATGGGTGCCATTCTGGGCGTTTAACGCCAGAAAGGGGGGGGGGCCACATTTTTGTTTTCAACTCAATTTTTTTCAGACTTTCCTCTTTTTACCCATACTCTTCTACATAAATGCACTTCAACCTTTCATTATTCACTTTCAAATCTTCACAAATCAAAACTTTTCTTCAAATCTATTTCAAAATAATCTCAAATCTTCTTCAAAAACTCACCCTTTTCTCAATTTCTTTTCATATCTTTTCAAATTTCCTTTCAAATCTCTCTTTTTTTTCGAAAATCTCTCCTCCCACTCTATAAATGAACGTTCCTCACCCCTCCTTCCTCACACCATTCGAATTTCCTCTTCCTCTCTCTCTCTTCTCTTCTTTCTTTTCTGTTTGCTTGAGGACAAGCAAAACCTCTAAGTTTGGTGTGCTTTTCCGAGATCACTAAGCCAAGATT
>NC_029775.3:83470430-83471285 GCF_000817695.3 Arachis duranensis | reverse complement strand
ATCTCCTTGCTCTGTAAAGAGGCTGGGGTGAAGATGGGAGCAGATGAGTTCATACCTATTGAACATCCAATCACCAAGAAGTCAATGGAAGGACAAAGGGCGTGAACTCCAAGAAACGCCAAAAGCTCTCATCTCAAGTTGAGGGTGCATCCACTTCTCAAAATCAAGGTTGTTGAGTCCTAACTCTGTGAAAACCTCTATCATTAGGAGCCTCTGTTTTTCGTTTTTTTTATTTTCTTTTGTTTTGTTTTTATTTTTCGTTTTTTTTTTTTAGTCTCATTCTATATCTATTTTTGAGTCATGTTTTAATTCATAATTAATAAAATTGAAATTTCATGCCTTAAAGATATGAATGTCCTATGAATCCATCACCTCTCTTAAATGAAAAATGCTTTAATCACAAAAGAACAAGAAGTACAGGATTTCAAAATTTATCCTTGAAACTAGTTGAATTAGTTTGATGTGGTGACAATACTTTTTGTTTTCTGAATGAATGCTTGAACAGTGCATATGTCTCTTGAAATTGTTGTTTTTGAGAATGTTAAAAAATTTTGTTGGCTCTTGAAAGAATGAGGAGAAAGAGAACTGTTATTGAGGATCTAAAAATTATTAGAGTGATTCTTGAAGCAAGAAAAAGCAGTGGATACAAAAAAAAAAAATATTTTCGAAAAAAAAAAGAGAAAGAAAAGAAAAAGAAAAGAAAGGAATAAAGTTGTGATCCAAGGCAACAAGAGTGTGCTTAAGAACCCTGGACACCTCTAATTGGGACTCTAGCAAAGCTGGGTCACAATCTGAAAAGGTTCACCCAATTATGTGTCTGTGGCATGCATGTATCCGGTGGTAATACTGGAAGAC